>NW_023396835.1:926826-1226826 GCF_011125445.2 Fundulus heteroclitus | reverse complement strand
TTGTTTCTCAGTCTGACCGACCAGAAACGGGAAGGAATCAGGACGTCTGCGATGGATCACTACCATTAAATGAACCTTAAACTGGAGACAGAGCCCAAGTTTTACAGATTTATTCCTGAATAATTCCTTGTTCTGCTGGTAAAAGGCTAAAAAGGCTCATGTTGTCTCAGCCTTCCCCCTCAGCTTCTATAACTGCTTCACCCCGTTAAATCCAAATGCTTTAGCAGGTGAATTAGTGATTTCTGAAAGGTGCATCCTGTCGGTCTTTAGGGTGAGATTTTGTCCGTCAGATCTCATCAGTGGGTCTGCAGTCCTCTCCAGAGATCCGTTGTCTGGATGTTGATGGAGGCTGGATGCAGGAGGGAGCGCTGACTTTAAATTGGTCTCATTCGTCTCTCTGCTGCCAGCCAGCCTCCTATCTTTCTCCTGCCTTCCCTCCATCTCTCCATCCTGCCTTTGCTCCGTCTCCTGACTCCCTACGGCTCTTTCACATCCTTTCCTCCCGCCTTATCTCTCCATCCATCTCCTGTCCTCCTTTCACCAGTTGCTCTCTCTCCCTGATGGTGGCTGTAATTTGCTCTGAGATGGATGGTCTGCGTCTGCCGCCCCGCCTCCCTGCTGCGTGTGATGGATCCCTGGGCTTAGCCGTGGCTGTGGCCGTCGTCTCCGGGGCCTGTGAGGCGGACTCATGAAGCAGCCGCCTGGAAGGACCGCAGCGCCTGGCTTTAGTGCGTCTGAAGGCCCCAGGATCACCGGGGGGGGGGGGGGGGGTTGCTATGCTGTGTGGGAGCCCCCCGCTGGCTCCTACTGCAGCAGGGAGGCAGAAAGCGTGTGCTGGAGACGATTCTGGAGACCTCTGAGCTTCTAAAGGTTTATTTTGTGATGAGTTCATTAGCTGGGTCCTCCTTTAGCTGTGCAGCATCAGGATGTTCGTCTTTCCTGGGTGGAAGCTGGACATTTGTCTCTGTGTATCCAGCTTTAAAATATTAGTTTTGTCGGTGAAACACGACGGCGTCCCTCATGTCAGATTACTTGTTTTTTTATATTTGTTCGGATCAGAGATGCTGATGTTTGTTAATCTTGACTCACAGCCGATGGTAATATGGGCAAATTTCCCTCAGGGTTAGTGGAGAAGATTTCACACATCTGGATTAGAGTGGAAAATGTATTAAGTTCAATATTTCAAACTCCTTTCTCACTGTCCGTCCATCCATCCATCCATCTATTGATCCATCCATCCATCATCCATCCATCCATCCATCATCTATTGATCCATCCATCCATCTATCCATCCATCTATTGATCCATCCATCCATCCATCCATCCATCTATCTATTCATCCATCCATCCATCCATCCATCCATCTATTGATCCATCCATCCATCCATCCATCCATCTATTGATCCATCCATCCATCTATTGATCCATCCATCCATCCATCTATTGATCCATCCATCCATCCATCCATCCATCCATCATTTATTGATCCATCCATCCATCTATTCATCCATCCATCTATTCATCCATCCATGTATTGATCCATCCATCCATCATCTATTGATCCATTCATCTATTGATCCATCCATCCATCTATTCATTGATCCATCCATCCATCTATTGATCCATCCATCCATCCATCATTTATTGATCCATCCATCATCTATTGATCCATCCATCCATCTATTGATCCATCCATCATCTATTGATCCATCCATCCATCCATCCATCCATCCATCCAGTGCCTCTCAGTGGCCTTTCAGCTCCTTGTTTTGTACAGGACTCATCTCACTGTGACCTCCTTCAGGTCAGGCCTGCATCTTGTTGATGTGTTTTGTTTTCCATGGGTCTCCTTCCCGACCGACGGCTGACCAGCCACATGTGTCTCCAAGGATGACTTGGAGACAGTTTTTGGGATCATCTTCCCCAGAGCTGAGCCGACACAAGGACACGGCGTGTCTGAGGCGTGCCTCCGGCTAACTTGCGCTGTTTGTCCTGAATTAACATTGCATGCTTACAAAACGATGACATCATCACCCTGACTTTGCCAGATTTAGAGCGTCTATCATCATTGTGAATGTGAACTTCAGAATTTAAAGGAGATTATGAATTATCTTCTCATTTTGGCATCTAGCAAAAACAAATTCTAAATCTATCTGACTTAAAACTGGAAAAGTTTATTCTGATTTAATGTTTTGTATGTAAATATCTACAGGAAACAGTCAGCCCACTTTTCCTCTGCAACGTTAGGCTCTTTTTTAAAATAAATGCTTTGGCTTTTTAAGCAGTTGTTTCATTGTTCATTAGTCTCTGCAACGGTTTATTTGCACCTAGTTTTCACTTGTGCTTGTGTTGTTATTTCACACGCGTGTCAACAGCTTCTACCGTTTCACCCTCCTCCACTTCCTCCTCCATCCAGTTAGACGCAAACCTGAGCGTTCAATGCAACACGGTTTCTGTTTCCTTCCTCCTTTCTGTCCTCCCTGCAGGCGGTTTAAACGGAGAAGCTGCCTCAGATCATGGTTCACATTGAACGGATTCATTTTCAGCTGCTGCGGCGCGGCTAAATGCTCACCAGGTGGACGCGTCCACCTGAAAGCGCTCAGCGGTCAATGAATGACCTGCTGTCACACAATATTTATACTAATCCGTTTCTCTACAAGTGAATTAAGAAATAGAACTTCTGTATTCAGCTAAAAAAGGATAAACAGCTTAAGTTTAAGTCTCTCTGAAGAGTATTAAAATGTGGAGAGAAGATGCATTAGATTTTAACTTCTCTTAGAGGGCCAAGGGTGAGACATAAAAAAATGATTACGATAAGGACTGAGCATGGTGGGTCGGGTAAGGCAGGTTTATTTATTTTGGACTATTAATACACAAGCCAATTCCAAATACTTAATAATTAAAGGAAAAGTGGTACAATAATATTGCATGCTTGCAAATAACAGTTTATTTGTTCTTCTAAAACTGGATCTGGAGGCTTCTTCCTAATCCTAATTTAACAAGGAGAGAAAAAAAAAAAACATGACAATGACATAGAGAGAGTTTGACTGGAAATGGTAAATATTTAGGGAAAATCTAATCATTTTCAGTTTTAAATGGAAAAACGTTGACATAAACAGGTTTTGTTTTGTTGTCTGCTTTAAAGCTCCTTCTGCCTGCAGACTCTGAAAAGTTTACATTAAAAGTAAGAGCAATAAATACTGATATCTTTAAAAATATGATTAAATGCAAGTGTTGTGTGTAATTTAGGGATAAAATTGCATTCATTAATAGTTTCCTATCTGCAAAAAAAACCCCACCAAAGCTAGTTTCCTGATAAATGTTCAGTAAGTTCTTTGATGGAGTGTTTTCAGGGCAGTATTTGCTTCGACTGCAGTGACTTGATCTCAAAGCCACACGATCTATTTTAAAAACGACTGCAATGGATTTTAAAATTCCTTTTTTATCATTATTGCAATACAGATCATAAAATATGACGATAAACGTTAAAGCCCATATCGCCAATCATTAAGCGCACAGCATCACTTTTTTATCAGCTAAGACTTCAGTCCACCAGAAACGTCGCGTAGGAAACATGGTCAGAAGCTTCTGGTGGGCAAACATTAACGGTGATTTATGCTAGAGATTTGATGGGTTAATCAGATTCTTCATTTCCTGATGTGAAAGCAGTTCACAGCAGAAATATAACTGGAGGTAATCAGAGTTCAACGGGTCGCTCTCTGCAGCCTGGGGGGTTTGGACAGGAAACCGCGAGTCCTGCTGCAGTGGGAGACAAAAAAACTCTTCATTTGGATGTAAAAACTTTAATTCTAACAGATTAATTAAAATCTTTTCATTAGTGCGCATTAACTCAGCACAGATCATAGAAAACAAACAACAATTGGTCTTAAACTCCGTATAGTTATGTTGTACTTTGTTACGTTCATTCATTCATTGTTTTTTCCATCAACTTTTTAATGAGAATTACTTTCATTGGTAATTTGTAGTTCTCGCTGAAGAATTCAGGTGTATGCTGTAACAAAACTACAAACCCCATAGGCAGGCCCAGCTGAATAGCGTCCAAGCTTCCCCCGTCCAGCCTGTGGAGAAATCTTAATCCTGAAACCGTCTTACCTGTGTTTGTTCCAGGCATAAAGATCAGGACAGTCATGTTGTTCGCCTGCATCCCGGGGAACTGTTTATTTCAGGAGGTTTGGCTTGTAAACGGGGATTTCAGGGGGTAACTAGCTGAAACCTATCTGTGTTCTGCAGGAAGACTTTGGAGCTATCATAACCAGGTTAACTGAAAAAAAAACCCACAGATTTAAGTAAAAATGTACCTTTATATGATGGTCTTATGTACATTTTAATAAGTCAAGTATGTGTATTTATTGAGTCAAATCTTATTCATCTTAAATTTAAATCAAAATGGCCCTAAGAACCTCTTAAAAAGCCTTGCACACAGCATGGCGAGTGATGCAGAAAATGTGCATGTATGCAGAGATCTGTGTGGTCAGGATGAGCAACAGGAGGCCTGCAGATTTATGGCTCATCATCTCTGCTTGTGGACGCAGCCTTCAGGTTATAAAAAACATTACAAGTCAATGAGCCCAGCAGCAGCTTCAGCCAGCCGGCAAGCAGGTCTATAACTACTATTTATTCCCCCATTTGTTTGTTATAAACTCACAGCGCTTTATGATATTTAGTCTGAACAAATGGATATAAAGCTTTCTCTCCTTTTATCTTAATAAAGCAGCAGAAAACGATGCTGATGATGTTGCATATGAAAGTTGGATTCATGCAGAATCGGATCTCATAAATGGGAGCAAATGCATCATAGACTCTACAGGATGAGGTGGTTCTAGATACTGTTGCTGTAATTTATCTTAGGAAAAGTTGCTCCTACATATGGAGTAGCCTTCTGTGGTCCCTTTTCTTCATAATGTTATCAGTTTCTCATTGAAACCATAGAAAAATGGTTAAACGTTAACCATTAAAGTTAAAGTTTGCTGTGTTGATTTGAAAAGTATGTCAGGTTTCCATTAAAACTTGATCCAATGCCTTCACTCCTGTTACGTTTTACTGAATACTCTGCAGTAAAATGTAACACAGTTAATTTTTCGGATGGTGTGCATGGTGCTGTGAAGATCATGATAGTTTCTCTGAAGATGTCGTCAGTTTCATGATTAAGCTCCATAGGAACAGCTTTTCTGAATCACCACATGTTACGCATCCTGACAGAATCCTCCGATTTGCACATAATTTGGACCGAATGCAGAACAGCGATGGGGATGGAAATCAGTCAGATTGCAAGAAGCTGGGATGCCTAGAATCAGCACCACGAGAAAATAAAAGGTGGCAACACTGGTATCATTAAAGC
Source organism: Fundulus heteroclitus (assembly GCF_011125445.2). Taxonomy (NCBI): domain Eukaryota; kingdom Metazoa; phylum Chordata; class Actinopteri; order Cyprinodontiformes; family Fundulidae; genus Fundulus; species Fundulus heteroclitus. The sequence continues at coordinate 1,221,467 of NW_023396835.1, read as the reverse complement.
TATGGTTGGTAATCCTGTTCAGAAACACTTTTTGTTATACTGGGTGAAATCATCCTTCTATCCTGAAACTAGTCAATAAATTATGTATTCAGAAAAAGGAGGTTAAAATAGTTCTCTGTGGGAGCTGCAGGCCTGTAAAAACTAACCAATTCCTAACACTTCTAGTGTTTATGGATCCGGTTAGCTTAGCGGCTAGGTTAGCGGCTAGGTTAGCGGTTAGCCTTTCATTGTAGCTCCACTGCTCTCAGCCATAGACTTTGAACATGGCTGAGAGTCACAAGAAGCAAACCGTGTTCATGTTTATGAGAGGAAGAGGAAGGCCTCCATAGAAACAAATAAGACCAGAGTGGATTTTTAAGACATTATCCATTGAAGATGGATAATGTCTATCTTGGCCAGGTCTCCCTTGCAAAAGAGATTTTTAATCTCAATGGGTATTACCTGGTTAAATAAAGGATAAGTAGAAAAAAATAAAAATAAAAAGAGCAGGTAAGCTGGCCTTGCACATGTGAAGTTATTCAAAAAGGGTACCTAAGGAAACTTCCGGAAAAATCTTCTTTAGATTTTGCTCTATATATATAAACTGAACCTAACTGGAATATGGACGAGTTCATTAGATGGAACATGACATATACATACCTAAAAGAGCTTGAATAGTTGTTTAAAATCTTCATGAATTCATGTCAGTTGCAACAGCAAAACTAAAACCGTATTGAGGAGCTAAGGTATAAAACTGCTAACTCTTTGATACATTTTTAATTATGTAATGTACGCTGATAGAAAATGTACCACATTTAAATTCTTCATCTTCATCCACTTTTCTATCAGGGTGTCTGTAGCTGTCTTGTCCCCTGACTCTTCACAGCTTTATCAAGCTTCTATGTTTATGTCTTAAATATATTATCGTTTGTGAATCTTTAAGGGTGTCTTCATGTCAGCTACTCATGGATATGTTGCCCTCATATCCGACCTGAAAACCGGCGTGTTGTGGGAATGATGTCAGTCGACTGTCGGTGCCGTTTTGGCTTTTATGCTGCTGTCAAAGGCTGAAGTATTAATCAGAGGAGGAGAAGGCCACGTTTAATCTGTTCAGATTATGTGCCTTGGGTGTAGATTAAAGCACAAAGCTCTGCTGGTGTGAGCTTTACTCAAACCCTGAGCAAAAGTGTTTACTTCGAAATGTTGTGTACCGGGAACCAGACAGAAATATTCTAATTATTTCCTCTGTGAGGCTTTGCTCCTGATTTATCTGGGCCCAAATGCAGAGGTGGAAGGGTGACAGTTTTAGTCTGGAGGCTTCCTCAGAGGTTCAGATATATGAACAGAGCAATCTTCAACCATCGTTCTCTTCTGACAGTAAACCTGTTGGTGATCTCAATATTTTAGGAAAAGAAAGTGAAAAAGTCCACCTCTGACTCAAGGGATGAGTCAAAGCTGTTGACACTATATCTGACAAAGCACAATATTTTATACCCAAATAGTTTCGTTGGAAACACGCAAATAAATAAATAAATCAAAGACGCACATGTGACTATATTTCTTTTTGCATATGGCTGGCTTCATGAAATTTCATGTTGAGTTTGAAGCAATGGATTTTCATGCCGGTGCCAAACTCCAATGAGTCACGTCCTTTCCCTGTGCTGAAGACAGATGACCAAAGCTTTCAGTGTGCAGTATGATGGCGGAGAGGAGAGAGAGGGACTAACATGAGGTCAGAAAGAACGTGGGGGGTGCAGGGCTGCCATCTTCCATTTCAGTACTAAGGCAGGTTTTCTAAAAGAAAGTCAATGAAAGGCAACTGAGGCTTTACATAAGATGGCCTTCACCAGAAGAAAGTTTGTATAGGTACCATTTATTTAAAAAAAAAAAAAATCAATTTGAGGCTTTTGCATTTGTTGGAAACTTAGAGTAAACTGTAATGTTGTCAGTCCTTATTTTAGATGAGATATTTATAAACGGCAGTTTAATCCTGAGCTGAGGAGAATTTAAACTTAACATTGTACCAGCTTGTTTAGTCCTGGTTCTAGAAACACTAAATAAGCAGATGACCTGATTGCAGTACATAAATTCAGTGATGGGGAGCATGTAGATTTTTAATAAAAGGGGCCCGAGAGTAGAGCCTTGAGGTACCCCAGACACACAGCTGGGGTACCAGACTGTTTTTGTCTGCTGAGAATTAATTTGTGCAAATGTGAAGAAGTGATACGAGTAAAGGCCCATTCATACCTCTCGTAAAAGACGGATACGGATACGTATGGAGTGTTTCATACGTTCTAACCGACGATTTTGTCCGTATTTTGACACGAAAATTGGGAGTTTACGATTACGGACGAAACGGATCAATACGGATCAATACTACCGGAAACGGTGGGGGCGCTATTGAGTTTGTAGTACAAAATGTCAACAAAATCACGAAGAAGGTTATAATTCTGGGCTTTAAACATGGCGGGATTCGAGGAATGACTTGCGGAGCTTGTCCGAGACTACCCACACATATGATGTGTCGTGTCCGGGGCACAGGGACTAACAAAAAGTTTACTTACGGAGCAAATACAACAAAATCACGTCTTGGACCGTCGCCATGTTTGATCAGTGACGAATCATTGGCACGCAGCACTGCCACCTACAGGAAATATTGGTTATTGCACACCTCAACGGACGGAGGTATGAAGGAGTCAACGGATAGAACGTACGGACAGAAATACGGACGTGTAGGCCAAACGTAGGGTATGAATGGGCCTTAAGATTACCTAAATTGTTCCTTTTTTTGTTGTTGTTTTCCATCACTAGATATTTGCCTTTTTAGACCAGCTCTATTTCCAACAGTTTGTAAACACGATACATCGTCTCTAACTATTAGAAATAAACACATTCACAATACTCTCAGCCCTCAACATATTAGGCTATGAATTTGGTCATTATAATTTTTTTTTGTTTTACTTGTGATTTTTCTCATACGAGGCATAATGAACTTAAAGACACTAAGTAATACTGACACCTTGTGGCTCAAACTGGCACAACAGCTTGCTTTACATTTAAAAACTTGCCTTGCCGTTTTTAATTGGCAAGGCAAGTTTATTAATAAAGCACTTTTCAGTAACGAGACGATTCAAAGTGCTGTGAAACCCTGCAGGATTTTTACTACCACAGGACGGGTATATTATGATGTATTCTGTTTTACTTCTGCTCCGCTTCTCTTACTGGCTTCCATGTCTGCAGGCTGCTGCTCTTTTGTCACGATAAAATATCAAATGCTGCGCTCTACTTTAGGAACCCTGGGAACTCTCATCTGATTGGCTCAGGAACCAGGAAGTAAACACAGGCTGCACTCTGAACCAAAGTAGTTCTGGACCGTAGCTCTAGGTTTGACAGGAGAAAAATGTACCTAAGGCATCATTGATGGAGAGGAACGATTATTTATAGGGGACGTTACTTCAGTCCCAGGTGAGAAATGAGAATAATTTAGGTTGATAAAGTCTTGCGTATTGCTCCTTTTTAAATAAAAAAATCTGTGTTGTTACACATAATTTACATTAGGTGGTTCCTCATTGCACACCTGACTGAGTCAGTGAAAACAGACTCGCATCAGGTATGAGCGCTCGTCTGCAACATTTGGTTATAATTTGCATCCCATGTACATGGAAACCTGGCTTCCTACAGCTTCTCCGGTTCCAGAATGGCCCCTTTACCTCCGTGTTGGATCATTTTCCTGTGAACACACAGGCCGGTAACCCGAGCCTCTGCCGTCGAGGCCAACATTAGACCAAGCGGAGTCTCATTTTCGCTCTCACAAAGTAGGGTAATTCCAGGTGATTCTATCACACGGACTGAAGGTGATGCTCATTGGCCGAACTTGGTGTCCATCACCTATGTAAAGTTGGACCAGAAGCAGAGCGGATCTAAAAAGGTGTGGCAGAGATGTTCGCTGCTGCCTGGACTCACCTGTTCAGGTACAAACAGAATCTGCAACCTTTTGGATGTAGCTGTCCCATGAAGATCGTCCGGTGGATTACTTTAAGAAGAATTAATTTTGAGCCTGAGGAATCATCCTTCGGAGGACCGCGGCTGGACTTAAACCCGCTCCCTTCATGCCGTCTCTTTGTGGTATCCTGCGGAGGTACCGCCAGGTGCCTCAAACCGAGGCTGATGGAGCGTTCAACTATAACAGAGCCACAAGCAGAGGAGGCTTCCTCTGCTTTGGTAGGTGGAACCTTCAGGCAAAGCTGAGGGTGGCATAATGTAGACCCTCTCCTCTAGGGTTGGTGTTGAGTTGGAGGAGGTTGTCCTCCCAACCAACCGTGTTGGACCGGGTCTACCATGTTTTCCCGCAGTTCACATCTTCATAGCTCTTCCTGTCACTTGATTTAGGGTGAAAACTTCATCCTCATCTCACTTGGATGATGTTGTCTGGTTCATCATGTTGGACTCTGCAGTGCAAAGGTGACTTCTGCCACCGGAGTCGGTACAGCAGCAGATTCGTTCTGGCTAAACCACTGCAGTCTGTTTCTGCTGCTGGCATGGCTACTGGATGGTTTCTTTGGAGATTCGGTTACGTAAACAAGCTTGAAGAACCCTGATGGAGAGACCGCATGTGGAAAACATCCAGTTTGGTCAGGTCCTGTTTGAGAACGGTACTGGTTTCTTTAACACTGATATAATGGATAAATTATTTCAGTGTTAAAGAAGAATCAGGTTTTCTTCCAGATGGTCCATTGCAGGGATGCTAACCCAAAGTTACGGTGTTGAAACGGTCTTTTCCTCTCAGAGCTAAACTCCTGGACTTGTTGGATCAGCGGTTCTGAGATTGATGTGTCCGTCATAGTCTGATGTGAGGACTTTTATCTTGTTCATAGTGATTTTTAAGTACCAAGATGATGTTTTGAGCACTTGACTCAAATCCTACCAGAAGAAGCCCAAAATCTGGTCGTATGTCCCAAACATGCTACATATATCCAGTATTGGGAGCAAGAGGCTTTTTATCCAATAACAAAGCTGATTTAAACATGTTTGCAAGCATTTCAGTAAACATTTAGCTTTAGGAACCGAGGTTTAGCACAGAGGAAATGCTTAGTATATTTAAGCTTGTTCAGGTGAGTTTTATTGGCGTAAAGCCTTTTATTCAACAGTCTGATGCATATGATGAGTGGATTTCTACAACCAAGGGATCAAGTTCTGCAATATTTTTACCAGCATATTTTATCAGGATGTAAAAAATGCAGTTTAAAAGAGATGTTTAGTAAAATTAAGCTAATTATTTTGTCTTTAAGACTTCACTCTAATAGTAAACACTGATCTTCTAGAACATTTAGGATTTAGTTTTATCATCTTTGTTTCTTTCTAACACACATTTAGGATTAAAAATACAAGAACAAGTAATTAGCCAGAAAGCAAATAAGGGCCTTTTTTTTAAGTATTTAGAGGGAAAAAAGAACACATTGCCTGCAAACTGGTTGTGTTGGTTCAGTTTACAGCTCCAGAATCCTTCCACCCTGGTGTGATTATTTATTCATGGCTTGTTGCGTTCGATGGCCACCAGGGACCTTCTCTGTAGGACAAAGATCGTGTTGGTAACCTTCCCTGGTCTCAGAAGGTCAACAGTAGCTACGTTTACATGGACAAAGGTAATGGGAATAAAAACGTACCATGTAAACACGCCAATCTGAATATTGTGATCGGACTAAGCTCAATCGGAATTAAATGATAACCTGAATGAGAGAGGTGGTTTCTGCTGGTTGATAATCTGGTCAGCATGAATATAAACGCTTGTGAGGCTCAAGTTATTCTGAATGTGGCAAACTTACCCGAGTGCGCATGTTTCTGCGTTGGTGAGTGCTGGACATACGTCGGGAAGCAAAACCGTCGGGGCTCAGATTTGTTGCCTACTCATTAACGATTGAGCTGTAATTAGGAGTCCAGCCTGGACGTTTAGAAGACAAAAAAACTCGTATAATCCTGCTTTGGTTACTGTTTTTTGTTGTTCAGCAAAGACAGAAGTTCTTCTTCTTCTGTGTTTTAACTGTGTTTAAGTGTGATAACTGCGCTGTCAGAGTGGTTCTGTTCTAAATAAAGGCCTGTGCATATATACAACCACGTTATGATTGGATTGTGTGCCCATATAGACGGTACAATCAGATTATGTTTTATTTATTTTTTTGGATTTTATTACCAATACATTTCAGTCTGATTGTGAAACTCCGTGCATGTAAACATAGCAGGTGTGTTGTTATGTATAAAAGCTCTTCACCTTCTCTCATTCCTGTCATTGTAATTCCTACATTCGGAACACTTTGCGCTCCAGGTGTGTGACAGCAGGTGGTCATGTAATTGCTGCAGGTTGGTTTTGATCCGTCCTCGCCGTCGTCGCTGGGTCCCAGCAGGATGATGGATCTGATCGGCTGTAATTGCCTCTCCTCAGCCGGCCGAGTTGGTCGCGTCTCGCCGTTATTCATCAGGCTCCGTGCGCGCCGCAGACCTCGGCGTCTCGGCCCCGCTGTGCGCCGTGATTATGCCGCCCTCTCTGCAGATTCATCGGCGGACACTAACATTGATGCATTGCTTCTATTACAGTATTGAAGGCACTGTGCTCTCAGCCAGAGTGGGCCTAAATGTAATTCAGAACCGCTGTCATTCAGTTTTTGCTGCTTGACTCTCCTTAAAAACAAACAACTGAATACAGTCACAAGCTGCAGGTATATCTAGATTTAATATATACGCATTGTGGGCCTGAGTATCATTGAGCTTTTGATGATTATGTTCCAGAAGCTTAATGTTACCCTTCTTTAGTCATAGCAAAAGTTTGAATGTGTGTTTGGGATAATTTTCTTGTTGGAACGCTCATCTGGGTCCATGGTCCAACCGTCTGACCCAAACTGTCCCTCCAGCAGAAGTTGGTGAGGATGTTCAGGAACAACCGAGGCTCATTGAGCTGGAAGTTGCTGCTGTCTGTAGGGAGGCGGTTTTACTTGACCATGCATGTAGAGGGTCCAGAAATGACACCTACACTGCAAAAAGGGAACTAAAAGTAGGTAAAATTCTCTTGAAATTAGTGTATTTTTCTTTGATTTGAGCTGGTAAATCAGACTATTTGCCAATGGAATAAGATTTTTGTACTTAAAATAAAAACAATTCATCTCTATCGTCTTATTTCAAGTGCAGTTTAGCTAATTATCTTATTTTAGGGTTAGAAATTCTCATTCCATTGGCAAATAATCTTATTTAGCTGCTCAAATCAAGGAAAAAGATACAAATTTTAAGTAGATTTTACTTACTTTTAGTTCCCTTTTTGCAGTGTAGCTAGACTCTGCTCCGCTGATGCCCTGGTGGACAAGCTAGATTCCCTCTGGAGATGTATTATATGGACAGACAAGACAGATGCTGAGCCCTGTAGGCTTCAGCGAGGAGAGGAAGAATGTGATGGTGGAGGCATCTGACCTGAGGGTTAATGTACGGACTGTCGAGCACGGCGGTGGCAGCATCCTGCTGTTCCTGATGTGTTACACAGACGGGATGGAAAAACACCTCCAGATTCTTCAGCTTCACCTCAAATCAACACTTTGGACTCTAAGTCAGACGTTCCACCAGAACAATGATCCCAGTCACTGCCTGCAAGCTGGTTCTGGAGAGGATAAAGGCAAGGCAAGGCACATTTATTTATATAGCACAATTCAGTACAGGGACAATGCAAAGTGCTTTACATGATTAAAATATAGCAAATTAAAACAGAATAAAAGCAAGTAGGAATAACATGTAGATACAAATTAGAACAAAAAAGTGGTGATTCAGGTAACTAGAACAGTTGAAGGCAATCCTGAACAAATGTGTTTTTAATCTTGATTTAAAGGAACTCAGGCTTTCCGCACCTTTACAATTTTCTGGAAGTTTGTTCCAGAAAAATAAAGCAACATAAGCTTCTGGAATGAGCTCCATAGACGTCTGAACTGAAAAATTATGGACTTGTATAGCATAGTCTGTAATTTACCTACAGGTTTCAAGTCAGAACTTTGCAGAATTACGTTGCGCTTCATCTTTCCTAAGCCTAAGTTTGACTTGGGCTTTCTGCTCCGTTCAGACCTTTTAAATTAGGGCTGGAAGATAATTCAATAATGATATATATCGATCAATAGACGTATGGTTCAATCTAAAAAAAACAGGGGTCAATAAAAAGTTAAATAATAGAACAGTGCATTCTAGCCTATCGTGTAGGTTAATATTAAAGTCATTACGCCCTCCCAACCAATCACAAACCTAGGAAAGCTCCATCAGAGTTCAGAGAGCACCTGTTCATTTTTTCCTTTTTAACACTTAGTTTTAGGAAAAAGTTGGGTGAATAAAGGGTTGTGTTTGAATCCATTAAGCATTAAGCAACAGCAGGGCTGCACTTAAAATGTATATATTTTTTTTTTTTTTTTTTCTTTAATTATCGATATCAATCAATATGATTTCTATTTTATCAATATGCTTTTATTCTATATCGTCCAGCCCTACTTTAAACCAGGCTGTTTTACCGCCTGCCTACATGCCTGAGTCATCAGAGCGACCAGCCCGTCCCACCCTGGAGCTTCATCCTCCGGCCGACCTGTCGGCTGTCCCTGAACGCACCGTCCCCGGTGATTTCATCATCGCTGCTGACACACGCGCACACATGCTGCGGTTCTCTGGGAACCCCATCGTGTCTGCAAGGTTGACATTATTTCAGTGTCAGATCAAAACACCGTAAATGAGCCTGACACTGTAGAAAAATCCTGGCTGTTCACCCAGAGGCGGGTTGTCTGTGACGGATACAGTCCGTCATGGTAACGCCCAATAATTAGGGTTGGGTTGCCTCTGCAGAGAAGAGCCGGTCCTGTTGGCTGTGATGGTGAAACTGTGAAGGTTTAAGCTCTACATGGTGTTAAATGTAGAAATAAGCACCGTTTTAGGCTTCAGTCGTCCGTCCAAACTTGATTTCCTGCTAAATTTGGCCTCGGTGATGGATTCACACCCGACTGCTGCCACGGTTCCCCAAGCTGTGCTCTGGTGGCTGCAGACAGTCTTTGAGTCTTTTTTTACAGCAACCGTTTATAACCATTCTGCACAGATCCGTGTTTATTTAAAGTTTCCGTGAGGCAGCAGAAAAGCTAGCCTCGTGAGACCATCCTGATCTCGCGAGCTTTCAAGGTTTCACTCGCAGATCAGTCTGGCTACCCTCCGTTAAAGAAAATTTGGCGCCGTTCACCAAACGAACGTCCAATCAGCGTTGGCTTTGAGGCGGGTTGAGGTGTGACGCAACGAGAAGCGCGACAGTTCAGTCTAAAGAACACGGCGGCTTCAGCCGATGAAACTAGCGTTAGCGTGGCTATCGAGCAAGTTTTATCGGAATTACAGAGTATTTCTCTGCTGAGCTAACGAGCCTTTACCTGCAGCAGCAAGAGTAGCTTGGCTTGTGGTTGTGTTTTCGTCGTCGCTCGTAACAGAGTGATGACGAAGCATGTTGACGAGTACGTCATATGCTTCGTTTATCTGATTGGTTTATTTGGCCCGTCTATCACCAACATAGGCCAATCAGCTAACCAGTATTTTCGCCCCTTCCCAAAGTTACTTCAACGGAAGGTTTCCAGATGGATATGCGAAGCAAATCTATCTGGCGGCGTCAGGTTACAGAAAAGCAGCCTGTTCCTGGTTTTTAACACCACTGTTTACTGTTCAAGGCGTGAATTCAGGCCCAGAGCAGCCGTCTGCGGCTTTAATGGATTCATGTGGTGAGCTGAGCTCCACCTCGTCGAGTCGTTGTTGACCTTAAAGCCCTCTGAGCTCACCTGGCTCTCAGCTGAGAGGAATAATCTTTACACGACGCCGGTTTATTTCTGCTTCAGAGAAGAAAGGATTGATGTGAAAAAGATTTCCCTGAAATCAGGCGGTTGATCATTTGAAAATTTAACGAGGACGAAATGGATGAAACTGAAACGTCCAGAGCTGTGCAACCATAAACTTCACTGGAATAGAGATGTCTTGGAGTTAAGTCTGGACTTTGACTGGGCCAGTTTAACAAATATACTTTGATCTAAACTGTTTATTTAAGCCTGGCTTTATATTTACCAATTATAATGTTGGCAGTTTCTCCAGCCGTATGAGTGTGGGGTACCTCAGGGAACCGTGCTGGTATCTCTCCCTTTTATACTCTAAAATGCAGACGTTTTGATCAAAGGGGCGTGTAAAGCTTTCCAACGACTAGCATAGTTGACCTATTCACAGCTGACAGAGATGGTGGAGAGAAGACTGGTGCCAGTGGAACCATCTCCAGATGTTTGCAGATGTTTGGTGTTCGGCAGGCAAAGAAACACCACAGCAGCAATGCCAAGCATCAAGAGATTGGATTTTAAGATTTTAAACTCTTAAAACAAGCAGTTTCTTCACCTGAATGATGATCTTGGATCTTGTTGTGGCATCAGCTGGAGAATTTGCTCCATAAAAACACATTTATGCACAAATGTGGCCTAGAACATGTCAGCCTTGCTGCCATTATAGCTCTAAATGTTAGAACACAAAACAAATGTTTTGTGTTCTAACATTTATAATGAGGCAGCAGAGTTATATATGCCAGCCACAATTTAAAGACCTTGACTTGTAAACCACTTTGAAAGTAAATCTGCTGTATTTGTTTAAGTCACATTAACTTGTAGACGCTCTGGTCAAAGGACTGAAACATGGCGACTGTTTACTTCATTTATTGATTTATTTGACAGGGACTTTGTACATTAATTAACTGCATATGCACCAGAATTAACCAAAAGGTTATTTTTCATCCGTGGTCCCTGGACAGATCTGTGTACCCTAAAAGAAATAAAAAGATTACAGTTCTACAACACAAATATAAAAAGCCATAAAACATATATAACTCTTGCAGCATCGTCTCACATCAACTTTTTTTCTTAAACTGATTTTCTTCAGATTTTTTTGGTGTTGGCCTATCAAATAAAACAAAAAAAATAAATAATTCTTTAGAGACTTAAATTAAAACTAAAACATTTTCTCATGACTGAATAAATTTACTTTTTTTTGTTTAGGAATGATAAAGACTTTGTAAAATGCCTGTGCAAATATTCTCAAATTGCTCCCCCAGCATCCCACACTTCATTTTATCATTTATTTATCTGTTCTCCAGCCCAAAGCGGTGCCATTCTCGTCTTCCTCATAATTTTCTATGTGGATTTATTTAATGGTTATCGGCCATTCGTGTATTTATTTTCATTTATTCATTTCTTCAATAAGAAATGTGGGCGTATGATTATTGCGTATTAATTATAAGTGGATTAGCAGGCGTATGTCTCCTTGAAGCTCAGATGGAGCCAGAGGTGAATCAGCAGCAGCTCCAGTCGACCCGTCGTCTCCTCTCTGACTTTAACTTTCTCACCTCTCGCTGCAGAGCCGTGACTCTGACTCACGGCTGCTTATTGTCTCCCAGGCTGCACCCCATAATACTAAATCACGTCAGTGACCTGTCACGGGCCGACGTCTCAATGCAGAGGAAGTCGGGATCATGTCTGCGTGAGTCACGTCGGGCCGACAGAAACCGGTTTGAGTTCTTTGGGTTTGGCTGGAGGTGTGAAGCCTCTCCTAAAACGGAAACTTTTGATCTGCAGCATCTGTTTCAGGAGGAGGACCGGAGCTCAGGGTCTTTGTAGGGCCGGACGATAATTCACTAAAGATGTATAAGGAGCGATAGACGTATATGGGCGATAGGGGAGAAAATATAGATAAAAAGTTTGATAGGATAAAAGTTTTCCTTCTTTTTGCATTCTGTCATGTGGGTTAAAATCCTTCTGTTAGTCTATAAATCCCTGAATTAGCACCTAAATACATCACAGACTTGTTATCAGGGCATCAACCCTCCAGACCACTCAGGTCTTCTGGCTCCAGCCTGCTCTGCAGAACCAGAACCAGAACCAGACATGGAGAAGCAGCATTTAGCTCCTATGCTCCACTTATCTGGAATAAACTTCCAGAAAACTGGAAAAGTGCTGAAAGCCTGAGTTCCTTTAAATCAAGATTAAAAACACATTTGTTTAAAATTGCCTTTGACTGTTCAAGTTAAACTGTTTTACTGTTTTCAAATGTTCTTTTTTTGTTTCTACATTCTATCCCCACTTGCTTTTATTCCTATATTTTAATCATGTAAAGCACTTTGCATTTTCTCTGTACTGAATTGTGCTATATAAATAAATTTGCTTTGCCTTGCCTTAATAATACAGTCATTACGTTCTCCCAACCAATCACAACGCAGACCCAGGAAGTTATTTTTTAAGCTTGCAGTTTTGGTAAAAAGTTTGTTGAATAAAGGGTTGAGTTTGAATTCAGTGTTTGTGTCTTTATCTAAAAATAGGTCTCTAAGCAACAGCATAAAATGGCCTGAGCTGCACCTAAAGTCCATGTTTTGAATTTGTTCATAATTATTGATGTCGATTAGTATTTCTGTTGTATGGATGTGCTTGTTGTTCTATATGGTCCAGCTCTAGTCCTCCGTGCTGACGATGCTGTTTTTCTCTCCTGTTCCCAGGGGTGTGTGGCTGCTGTGGGCCGCTGAGGCCGAGGTACAAGCGACTGGTGGACAACATCTTCCCAGAGGATCCCAAGGTACGTTCAGACACAAGGGGGGGGGGGATGGTCTTTAGTCCTGATCCACGTCACCCTGAGCGCTCCTACAGCTCCCTGTTTTCATGTCTGAAAGCATCTAGTTTGGTTTGCGTTTACACTGCAAGAATGAAACTAAAAATAAGTCAAATTTTCTTGAAATTAGTGTATTTGTCCTTGATTTGAGCAGATAAATAAGATGATTTGCCACTGGAATGAGATTTTTGTACTTAAAATAGGTATAACTCATCTCCATCATCTTATTTAGAGGGCAGAAGAACTAATTGTCTTATTTTAGGGGTCAAAATACTGATTCCATTGGCAAATCATCTTATTTACCTGCTCAAATCAAGGACAAATACACTAATTTCAAGAAAATTTGACTTATTTTTAGTTCTGTTTTTGCAGTGTAAAAAGCACCGCAGCAGTGAACAAAGTGTTGGGTACAGAGAGTTACGACAGTCCTGTTGGGATGTAATAAAACCAGAGATCACCCAGTCAAAGACTTTAAAAAATAAAAGCCTCAGTTAAAAAAAAGGACTCCTGTGCAACTTGAAATGGGCCTAAAATAATTTAAAAAAAAAAACATAAACTTGATTAATTTAAGTATAGATTTCACCACACCTGAACTGAGACGGCTGTTAGAGATCTTTAAGGCGTCTGACCCGACTACCTTTTTAAAAGTTTATTTAAAAGATTTGGACAAGATGGCGTCTAAATCGTTGTACGCAGTTTTACCGCCTGACAGAATCACACTGGGTGGAGACAGCAGAACCGGCGACTGCGTTAAAGTAAGCGTGAGAACGAAGGGAGATCAGCGGTCAAAGCCTTTCTCTGGTGTAGATGAGAAACTGCAGGAACCTTTCTCAGGTTTCTGGGGATCCATCAACGCAGGAGGAGTGGAGAAAAGACCTCGAGGATTACTGGAGCTCTTCTCAACAGCAGAAAAAAAATGGTTGCTTTTCTGCTTTTACACCTGAACCGACTCCCAACCTGATAAAACACCTGCTGCCCGTCGTCGTTCCACCCTCCTTCAGTCTAGGGCTGAACGATTTTGGAAAAAAAAAAAAAAAAAAAATGTTTTCTTAATATTGCGATTTAATGCGATTTTTTTTTTTTTTTATTTTATTTTATTTTTTTTTTTCCCCCAGTTTAATTTATCATGTCTTTTTAAACATATACAAACAACAAATCAATTTGTTTCCTCCATGTGGATCAGTTGCTAAAAGACCCACAGCATCTAAACTCGGAGCAGTAATGATTGCGTTCTGCCTACAATATATTTCAATTAAAATTGCAATTTTGACTTTTCTCCGCATTAACCACAAGCAACAAAAATTGCCTCTAAACAAAGACATTTGTAAACAAGGATTATTTAAAACAAGAACTTTTAATGTTTCTATTAATCAGAATATTATTCAAGAGAACAGCTTTTAGTTGATTTGGACATCAATCCTTGTTGAAGATAAAGTCCAACCAACAAGCAAGTCTATGTATTAAACTGATTGACCAGTACTTAATGCTTTGTATGATTATAAAAACTCTAAAAGAAGTAATAAAATCAGATTATCTCACTGCTGCAACTGTCTTCCCTTCCATGTGGAGGCAAACCCACTTTACACATCTTACTGACACCTAATGGACGTGTCTAATTCCCTAATTGTTACATAGCCAAAAATTGCAGACTCTGCGATTTGGAAATTGCGTTATTTTAAATCACGATTATATTGAAAATGCGATTAATTGTTCAGCCCTATTTCAGTCTCGCCTGACTGAACGAGTCGCTTCATTTATCTGTGGACCCGATTCTGACCTGGGTCTCAGTTTTAGAAGGAGCGACATCAGGTTCATCTCCTCCGTAGCAAAGCTTTTAAGAATACTAGAAATGTTCTTAGTCACAGACGGGTAAACCTAAACGTGTGACGGAACAAGAGAACCCACCGAACGCTCTGTGCTCCCCCGCAGGATGGCCTCAGTAAGTCCGACATGGAGAAGCTGACCTTCTACGCCGTGTCGGCGCCGGAGAAGCTGGACAGAATCGGCGCGTACCTGGCTGAGAGGCTGAGCAGAGACGTGGTGCGGCATCGCTACGGGTGAGTAACTCCTGCACAGTCGGCGCTTTTTAAGCTCGTTAAGGTCCGCAGACGGAGGGTCCGCCTGTTTATTACGTGATGCTGGGGGGGAAGAGCTATGAAGACTGAACTGTGTGCAGGAATGTGGTGATCGCCATGGAGGCTCTGGACCAGCTGCTGATGGCCTGTCACTCTCAGAGCATCAAGCCCTTCGTGGAGAGCTTCCTGCACATGGTGGCCAAGCTGCTGGAGTCCAGAGAGCCGGACCTGCAGGTCCTGGGGACCAACTCGGTGAGCAGCACTGTCCTCGTGTCCCACGGCCTCAAAGCTTTCTGCTGCTGACAGCGCGGTGCACTGCAAAAATAGACCTAAAAATGTTTTCTTGAAATTAAAGTATTTTTCCTTGATTTGAGCAGGTAAATAGGACTATTTGCCAATGGAATATGATTTTTGCACTTAAAATAGGAACAATTCATATCAATCGTCTTATTTCAAGTGCAGTTTATCTAATTATCTTATTTTAGGGGTAAATATACTCATTCCATTGGCAAATAATCTTATTTACCTGCTCAAATCAAGGCCAAATACATTCATTTCAAGAAAATTGTACTTACAGGGTTCCCACAGGTCCTTGAAATCCTTGAAAGTTTGTGAATCTGAAAAAATAAATTCAAGGCCCTTGAAAGTTCTTGAAAACAGCCAAAAAAAACCACCTTGTCCTTGAAAGTCCTTGAATTTTTTTGTGGGGTTGAAAGTTCACACGGATGACGACTCATGTGTCATTATTTTACTACCACACGATCTTTTAAAATTATGTTGATTCCGCAGACTTTTAATTTGCAAAAGTACGTTCGCTCTTCTTCGTTAGTTGGTAGGCTACGGTTTAGGCCTACGTGCGTCCAATAGGTTACATTCACGCAGTGTTGCCAACTCAGCGACTTTGTCGCTATATTTAGCGACTTTTCAGAGTCAAAGTCAAAAACTAGCTCAATCAAAGATGAAACTAAGTGAAACAAATTGATATAATTCTGAACATCTCAATGCTGCACTTTTTTCCATAAAATTCCATGAAGCGGTAGGCTAATGTACATCTTATATGTAATGTAGTATGGCATAGCCATGTACTGTGGACATAAATGTAGGCTATGAATATGTTCAATATCAATGTAGGCTATAAATTAAGTCCACTTTCTTGCATTGCTTCTGACCCAACAACTTCTATGCCGTTTAGTCTTTTATTGAATTTGCATTGTATTAAAATATGATAACCTATTCAGCGGTCACAGTAGGTAAATGCCGCCACGTGTGGTCCTTGAATTTGAGGAAATTGGTCCTGGAAAGTCCTTGAAAGGTCCTTGAATTTGATGTTCACCAAGGTGTGGGAATCCTGTACTTATTTTTAGTTCTCTTTTTGCAGTGTGTGCAGCAAGCTGGCGCCGCTACCTGTGACTCTTTACGTTTATCTAAATGAGCTTTTCTGAATTCTTCATATTTCAGCAAAGTCTCTGTCCAGATGTTTTAATTGGTAGAGGAGACAATTAGGCCACGTAAAAAGGCCTGAGAATTATAACAAGTCCAGGATGGATCTTTGGAGAAGTGTAGAACTGGGCTTAATCTTTCTTCATACATATATCACTTTAATCACAGCCTGGAAAATGATCTGTCCTAATTTATTATTATGCTACTTAATAAATAAATACATCTTTACTGCCAGATTTATCCTTTTTCTCCTCCAGTTTACTCCCAGTCAACGGTCCATATATTTTCCTCTCAGGCTGAAAGTGAAGGATCTTAAACTGTGTTCAGTCCAGATGCCAAACAGAGCGTTGGACCTGCAGTTTTACTCTAAACAAAGATCTGCGTTTGATGCAGAGTGATCCAGTGCAGACGTCTCTACGGGTTTTAACTCGTCTAAGTGTAGATGAAAGGCAAGGCGTAGATGATAAAACCCGACTGAGAGTGTTCAGTGCTCCATAGTCCAGAATGTCATAAATGCTGTATGACATAATAAAGTAAATCAGGGAGCTAAACGGCGTGTTTCCACCTCTTCTCTCTGCAAACGGTGTAGAAATGTCCTCTTTAACCATGGGACTGATGGGGGGGGGGGGGGGGGGGGCAGCAGCGCCTCGTCTGGGCTCTCTGCCCATCCTCCATCTCTGCCTCAGGCCTCATATGTCCTGCATGTTGGAGGCGTTTACTGCTGCCGCACACCTGACTCTACAGGATGGGTGGATAACGAGCTTCTGCAGCTCCTGTAGCCGTGCTAGGGAGGTAATGCAATGTTTGATTCAGGAGCGGTGGAGAAATGAAGCATGTAAAGCAGGGGTGTCAAACATACGGCCCGCCGAACAATTTAGTCCGGCCCTGTGGCTAAATGCATAATCATTATAAAAATATATATTTTTAATTTTTTTTTCCCCCAGTGTCCTGTCTGGCAATGTGGCAATAAGAATTGTTGTCTTAATGCCAAAAAGAGCTCATCAGATTTGACTTTCACAAGTGGAGCAGTACTGCTTTTGCCATAATGCTCCGCTTGATTTATGAACGTGAATAGTTTTATTATGATTCATGCGGGGAATATCTCAAATGATATGGACACTACAATGGGAAAGCAGGAGAGGAAAGGAAGAACAAGAAGAGAAAAAAAGAAAAGGTGAAAGAAAGAGGAAATAAAATGAAGAGAATGATAAAACAATTATTGAAAAAAACATGTACTTCATTTAATTAAAAATCTGCAGTTCCTATATTGTCCACGAGGGGCGCTGTGTTTTAATTAGCAGATTAAGCTTCAGGTGTGGAAAAATTTTAATCATTCCTTAATTTTTATCTGTTTGATGTATTTTGTCATGCAGGACAGTGTTTTTAAGTTCCAAAAAATTTGAATAAATGTTTTTCAACATTGTATAATCACTGTGATCAGTTCTTATGCATGATGCACAAGTAAATGTTTAACTGAGTAAAAGTATTGTTGAAACTGCACATACCTTTCTTAAAAATGCTGAGGTTATTCATAATATATTGTGTAAAAGTGAAATTAATTTAAATATAAAAATCAACAAAAAGTCCACATGTATTAGTTCTATTTAATCTTGCAATGAGTTTACTCGTGTGGCCCTCTTGAGATCAGATTAAGCTGAATGCGGCCCCTCAACCAAAATGAGTTTGACACCCCTGATCTAAAGGCTTCAGGATGCAGAGGAACGGTCCAGAGCTGTTCGTGCTCGCCATGATGCAAACGAACAGCTGCTGTGTGGCGTTAGAACAACACTGACGAGTTTTACTGTCATATTCTCTAAATGTTTGTTTTTTTTAGCATCTCCTTTTTTTTTTTAAGCCTCTTTCTGTTCTGATGTTAGTGAGAAGCGTGGCTGAAATTATCCTTCCAGCGTTTTCCTCCAGAAAGTACGAGCTCGTAATCTGCAAAGTTAACTCCTAAACGTGGACTTATTACCCCGTTTTCATAAAATAGGCCAAATATTCCGGTTAGCAGCAGCCCAGAGGCCGATGCTGGAGCTTTAAGAGCTAATTTTGCTCTCACTGTGGCACAGAAAGGGGCCTGTAACACACGCTGATCGACAGACGCCTCTTAAAGCTGCCACCGGATCTGAGCCCTGTTTGGTTTCCTCTCAGGTCTTCTGAAGGTGAAATAAATGTCGTTTTTCTCTCGGTTCCCCCTCCTGCCCCGGCCTGTAGTCCTGGCTATTGTTAGCGCTCCATCTGAGCTGCCGGTTCAGCTGCCTTGCATTATTTATGCGTGGTATTTGGACTGACAGAGGAGAACAGATGCAGCCGCGTCAATGAAGCTGTCCTCGTGGCGCTTTGTGGCTCATTGTTGTTGTTCTCCAAGCAAAGCGAAGAACGTTTGGTTGTTCTGTCGGCTCAGGATCTGTTTAGTGAGTTTAAGACTTTTGCCGACCTAATGCAGTTTACCGTCTTACAGTTTCTACAGCGTCCGCTTAGAGCAACCGGATAGAGATGCAGTTTACAAAGCTCTGAGCATGCAGCAGCAAACTCATTTAGATAAATGCATCTAAACGCAGAATCAGACCCAAATATCCAGCACAGATTGTTGGGCTGTTAAAGGTTACCTGCAGGCTTCTGGTGGCAGAAACATCCTCGTAGTCCTTATGTTCAACCTTAGATCCAGCATGGCTGTGATCAACCAGTGGCAGCAGCAGAGCTTCAGTACTTACATCTGTCTACTAAGAGATTCACACTGCAAAAAGGGAACTAAAAGTAGGTAAAAATCCTCTTGAAATTAGTGTATTTTTCATTGATTTGAGCTGGTAAATCAAACTATTTGCCAATGGAATAAGATTTTTGCACTTGAAATCAGATGATGGAGATGAATTGTTCTCATTTTAAGTGCAGGATGTCTAATTATCTTATTTCAGGGGTAGAAATTCTCATTCCATTGGCAAATAGTCTTATTTAGCTGCTCAAATTAAGGAAAGAATATACATATTTCAAAAATATTTTACTTACTTTTAGTTCCCTTTTTGCAGTGCAACCCAAGTTAATTTAAGCTGGTTTTCAGAAACGTGTGAGCCATTTTGCAGCAGATATTCCCCCCGGTGTTCATCTTCAGTGGTGTGCAGGCCTGTAAAACGGAGGTGCTCTCAGACTCTACCCTGCAGCCCTCCCTGGTCAGCGAGTGCCACCCGTGCTGCGGGCTGAAAGCTTTGAGATCGAGGAGGTTTTGAGCCGCGCCGGCGTGTCGTGGTGGGAACGCAGCTCTGAGTGGCACCAGCAGGAAACCGTGTCTCAATTTCCCTGGAGGCGGATTTGAAACTCGACCAAGTGGCTGCTCAGAGACCCATCATCTGCAGGGATCTGGGTTTATTCTGGGTTTATTTTTAATCTGAAACCTCATAACTCTGCAGTCAGTTTTTAAAAATAAGAATTAGCTGCACATGATTCAATTAGTTATAGATTTTCTGTCTAATCCCCACAGGGTCAAAATGACACCTACCGCCTCCAGAAGTATAAATACACAACCCCTGTTATGGTGTAAATGCCTCACAGTGGGTTGCAGAGAGTCTCCATCGTTTCTGCAGCCATCAGAAAGCTTCTGGCGTCCTTCTCATTGGATAATTGACCACTTCTCTTATCAGAGCTGGCAGGGTTTCTTTAAACTGATTGATTTCCTGGTACGGACCTGGCTTTGGACATAATCCATGTGTTTTCAGCCTAAGTTTCTGTTCCAGTACCAGTTTGGATCATTTTCCAGCTGAAACCGTCTAGTTCAGGGGTCAATAAACAAGATTTTTTTTAATTTCACTTCTATTAAATTATGTTTATCTACATGACCTTTCGCTCTAGATGTGTAAATACCTACTCTGTAGAATATGTTTAGTTTTATCGTGAGCCACAACCTTACTAGTATTGTTAGGCTTTGCAACAAAGGGAAACCTGAAGGTTTTACATTTAGAGAGTAAAGCAATTATCTCAAACTGAATGTTAAAAGTTTATGCCAACTGAAGGAAATAAATAGCATATAGTTTAGAGAACTAAACAAACAAAATCTGCTGTTGAAAACGCTACAAACTGCTAAAATTGGCCTTTTTAAGCATAATATCTTTATATTTAAACACAATGCTCAGTTTCATTTAGTAAGAGCCACTGTGACTCCAGAGCTGAAGGTTACAGAGCTTCAAATGCAGTTAATGTGGAGGTAGACCTCCTCCTCACTGATTATCCACTGCTGCTGATCAGCATCATGCTGCCACCACCGTGTCTGACAGTTTTAGTGTTTCTGACAGTTTTTGGGTCTAAAATCCCAGCAGGGTTCAGACCAGAAGTCCAAAATGTGAAGCTTCAGTCTATGAGCCACTTTGTGACATGGCGCTCCATCGTGCTGGAAAACCCACTGAATCATCAGCAAACAGTTGGAAAAATGACTCGTTGGGAACATTTTGATCCAGATCTACAGTCACATGTTGATGTTCTTAGGCACAGTTAAAGGAGGAGAAGCACCAACCCCCCCCCCCCCCCTTCCACCTCCACATGGGCTGGAACGCGTCACTGTTGAGGAACGGACTCTTTGCAGCTCATCGCCTGCTTCTCCAGGTTTCCCAGCCGGTCAGAAGAAGAGTCATCAGAGAACATGCTGTAGCGTTGCTCCATGCAGAGCCTTCAGGCTTTCCTGGACAAATGTGACGTCTCTGCTGCCGCTTCCTCTCCCTCACATCCTCCTGCTGTCAGCACTGGTGAAGCACTGCGCTGCAGCGCCCTCTTCAGGAGTTCAGTGTAGAGTCCCAACGTCCTCTTCTCTGGACCTCTCAACCTTCCAGTTCCTGGTGGCCCATAAAACTCCGCTTTCAGATAAATATACTTTCCAGCACTTTCCTGCATCCTAATGCAGAATGATTGCATCTGCAAGCTTTTCTTTGGATTCAACTTCTTTTTTAACACCAGGAGACAATTTCAGCAAATCTCCATGAAAGTAACGAATGTACAGAGGACAACATGCTGAGCCTGTCCTGCAGACGCCCTGATGTCTGTTTGGTTGGTTTGAATCTAAGGAATCTGATGACTGGTTGAATAGCTTTGGACGAGGCGCCTTACGTCCCAAACTTTGCACCGAATCTGTTGGTTTTTAAGTTTTCAGATGAGAAGGTGACCCTGGAGAGAAAAACAAGCCCTGGTGGGAGGAGGTGGTGAATCACTCCAAGCAGCATAACAATGATGTTCTTATTCAAACCAAACACTTTTCTTTGCTTCACTCCTACCAGCGTATGTCCAGAGCTTTTTAATTTAAGTTCAAAGGCATCTTTGCTGTTTTTCCCTGCGTCTCCTTTCAAAGACAAAGAGACATGAAACCACGACAAACCCACTATTAGGGTTCTTGGAGGCTGGGCCAGCCAGGTGTGCTGCACATCTGGCCCATAGGTTTAGGAATAGACCTTTAACTATACAGGTTTGCTCCAAACATCCCCGAATAGAATCAGAGCAACAGCGTTCTGGTTTTCTTTCCAGAGTTGAACCAAAAATCAATGAAATGGGGCCGTGGTTTAGGTTTAATCGATTAATTTTAATTTTAATTCAGGTTTAATCGATTGATTTGACTTTACGATTTTAATGTAGAAGATTTAAGTGTAGGAAAATCTGAATTTTATTTTGCCACAGTACTCATTCGGCTTCCTTGAAGAGAATAACAACAATGCTGAATATATGTTTAGGAAAATATATTGTAAATAGGAAACCCTTTTTACCATAATACGAGGCACTGTAATTTACTTATTTATAATTTTTAAGTTAGTTTGAAATTACACAAGAGCTTGTATTTAGTTGAACCTCAATTCAGGTCAACTCCCAGACATAAACACTAATTTTTAAACTCGTTTATTTAATTTCTTTTTGTGAAACAAACAGGAGGCAAAGAATCGATTCATCGGCTATGATATAATAAATAATTTTTAAGCCACATTGCGCAGCCCTAGCTTGGTTCTGTTGGTTTTACCACCCAAACAGCTCTCTGACATGAAATCTGCCTCTTTGTTTGCCGCGCTGTTGGCTTCCTCCTCCTGTGAGTTCACATGTTTCCACTCGGTTCACAGAAGCTCAGAGAAGTGTCGGCTCCACTTAGCGCAGCTAATGTTAGACCCCAGAAATTAATTTCTTTCAACCTTCCCATGGACTAACTCAGAAGGGATTTCATTTAGGAAATTAAGTCTCTTGAACAGTAATACATTTATTAAAAACTTGACAATTGCCTTTTATTCTGAAACTGAATTGTTAACTATCAAAAAGAATGACTTTAGCATTTGAAAGTACAGAATGACATATTTGAACCAAGTAATATAAATAAAATTATATATAAAGAATTTTGAGGTTTTATTTTGGGGAGAAAATCAGTTACTGTGATCACTCCTGGAAAATAAAAACGTAAAGCGGTCCTCAAATTATTGAGAAATCGACACTTTTCATTGAATTTTGGTACAGAAGCAAAGTTTCCTGCAACTTAACAATTTATTTGTTCAAAAGCTTATTTCCCCGAAATTTAAAACCTTTCAGGTAAACTTCGCCAGAACTGGAGTTACTCTCCTAAAACACGAGTTACTCTCCCCGAACGGGAGTTACTGTCCTAAAACACGAGTTACTGTCCTAAAACACGAGTTACTGTCCTAAAACACGAGTTACTGTTCTAAAACACGAGTTACTCTCCTAAAACACGAGTTACTCTCCTAAAACACGAGTTACTGTCCCAAAACACGAGTTACTGTCCCAAAACACGAGTTACTGTCCTAAAACACGAGTTACTGTTCTAAAACACGAGTTACTGTCCTAAAACACGAGTTACTCTCCTAAAACACGAGTTACTGTTCTAAAACACGAGTTACTCTCCTAAAACACGAGTTACTGTTCTAAAACACGAGTTACTCTCCTAAAACACGAGTTACTCTCCTAAAACACGAGTTACTGTCCTAAAACACGAGTTACTGTTCTAAAACACGAGTTACTGTTCTAAAACACGAGTTACTGTCCCAAAACACGAGTTACTGTCCCAAAACACGAGTTACTGTCCTAAAACACGAGTTACTGTCCTAAAACACGAGTTACTGTCCTAAAACACGAGTTACTGTCCCAAAACACGAGTTACTGTCCTAAAACACGAGTTACTGTTCTAAAACACGAGTTACTGTTCTAAAACACGAGTTACTGTCCCAAAACACGAGTTACTGTCCTAAAACACGAGTTACTGTTCTAAAACACGAGTTACTGTCCTAAAACACGAGTTACTGTCCTAAAACACGAGTTACTGTCCCAAAACACGAGTTACTCTCCTAAAACATGAGTTACTGTCCCAAAACACGAGTTACTGTCCTAAAACACGAGTTACTGTCCTAAAACACGAGTTACTCTCCTAAAACACGAGTTACTCTCCCAAAACACAAGTTACTCTCCCCGAACTGGAGTTACTCTCCTAAAACACGAGTTACTCTCCTAAAACACGAGTTACTCTCCTAAAACACGAGTTACTCTCCTAAAACACGAGTTACTCTCCTAAAACACGAGTTACTCTCCTAAAACACGAGTTACTGTTCTAAAACACGAGTTACTCTCCCAAAACACGAGTTACTGTTCTAAAACACGAGTTACTGTCCTAAAACACGAGTTACTGTCCTAAAACACGAGTTACTGTCCCAAAACACGAGTTACTGTCCCAAAACACGAGTTACTGTCCCAAAACACGAGTTACTCTCCCAAAACACGAGTTACTCTCCTAAAACACGAGTTACTCTCCCCGAACTGGAGTTACTCTCCCCGAACTGGAGTTACTCTCCCCGAACGGGAGTTACTGTCCTAAAACACGAGTTACTCTCCCCGAATGGGAGTTACTGTCCTAAAACACGAGTTACTGTCCTAAAACACGAGTTACTGTCCTAAAACACGAGTTACTCTCCCAAAACACGAGTTACTCTCCCCGAACTGGAGTTACTCTCCCCGAACTGGAGTTACTCTCCTAAAACACGAGTTACTGTTCCAAAACACGAGTTACTCTCCTAAAACACGAGTTACTCTCCTAAAACACGAGTTACTCTCCTAAAACATGAGTTACTCTCCTAAAACACGAGTTACTGTTCTAAAACACGAGTTACTGTTCTAAAACACGAGTTACTCTCCTAAAACACGAGTTGCTGTCCCAAAACACGAGTTACTGTCCCAAAACACGAGTTACTGTTCCAAAACACGAGTTACTCTCCTAAAACACGAGTTACTCTCCTAAAACACGAGTTACTGTCCCAAAACACGAGTTACTCTCCTAAAACACGAGTTACTCTCCTAAAACACGAGTTACTGTCCCAAAACACGAGTTACTGTCCCAAAACACGAGTTACTGTCCTAAAACACGAGTTACTCTCCTAAAACACGAGTTACTCTCCTAAAACACGAGTTACTCTCCTAAAACACGAGTTACTCTCCTAAAACACGAGTTGCTGTCCTAAAACAGGAGTTACTCTCCTAAAACACGAGTTGCTGTCCCAAAACACGAGTTACTGTCCCAAAACACGAGTTACTGTCCCAAAACACGAGTTACTCTCCTGGAACTTTTAGAACTTTTTCAGACAGTTTTCCAAAGCTGTCAGATGGACATTCCTCAAACAGAAATCTGTCTGTATTGACGGATTAAAGTCTGGAGCACCTGTTGCTTTGCAGCAAGAAGTTCCTGGGTTAAAATCTAGGCCTGGGGTCTTTCTGCAGACAGTTAACATGTTCTTCCTCTGTATGTGTGGGTTCTCTCTGAGTTCTCTGGCTTCCTCCCCCAGTCCAAAAGCATGATGGTTAAGATTAATTCATCCCTCTAAAGTGTGTGCCTGGTTGCTTGTTCTGCGTCTGAGAAGGACTCGCCTCCGCTTCTCACCCAATGGCTGCTGGAGAAAGACCCCAGACGCCTGCAGTGACGATGGAGTCCACCACTACACGTTAAAGAGTGCACTGCTTTAGATGGGTGGACACAAACGCTAACATCTCCCTGGAGGGTTGAGCAAATTATCAATGTTAATTAAACCAGAACACTCATTCTGGGTTCGTTAAGGACGTTTAAGTGCTAATGTGAGGTAAAAGTTTCCTGTTTACTTGCTTGAAAAGCATCGTTCTAATTCTGCGTAAGAACACGGACAGGATTAAAGGGTTCCTGCAGGAAAAGAGCTCAATGGCGCTGATGGACGGCGCCACTGAGAAAAGCTGATTCCATGCGGAGATAATTTTGATTTTGAGTAAAAATGTCAAGAGACTCGTTTTGAAATCCGCCATAATTGGCAATTAATCTTTTTCTCAAACGTTTCTCATTCTTGTCACAACTAAAATCTCTGCTAATGTCTGAGGGAGAGATGACAAAATATCCCCGTTGGAGATAAAGAGCTTCAGATAATTAGTTTCCATTTTTCTGCATTTCCTCTTTTCGCCATTTATTTCAGTCATATTCACATCTATCCCAGGTATAAGAAATACTCTAAATCTCTCCTGCATCCTGCCTGCAAGGAGGTTGTAGCCACTTCTAAACCTGCACAAAACAGCCTTTTATAGAATAAAGCAGTTAATGGGAATCTGGTGGGCTGATAATGGTCAGTTTCACTGTCATGGCTCACTGGCTTTGGCTTTGAAAATGGATGCTACTTCATTTTACCAATTAGTGGTGCATAATAAAGTTAGAAGCAGCCCATTTCACTGGATGGCTTCACGGCGTCTCATTTTAGACCGAGCTTCTCCTGCCTCACCCAAGGGAAGTAAAACAAATAGTTTGAATCAGCCTCTCATTGCTGAGCTGCCGCGAGGCGTCTATGAAGCACCAGCTCTGACTTTTCTTTATTACCGTTACTTTTTATAATGAGACCACAATTACCTTCTTTATTACAAAAAAAAAATAACGAAAAACCCAATTAGCTACCACAACAGAGAGGACTCTTTTTGTTCTGCTCAGTTTAAACCAGGATTTTAACGCGTTTTAACCACTAATATGTTGCGAGCCGATAAATTGTTTCTTAAGCAAACCCTCAGTCAGGGTTTACTGTAAGGACTCGTCTGAAAATGGGTGAAAGAGGAGTCAAAGGCCCCACATAAAGTTTAAAAGAACATCAGAAGGCCAGAAGTGTTGATTAAGACGCCTTAAAGGACGATAGGTCCTGGTTATATGGGATGCAAAGAATAAACACTGCAAAAACGGAACTAAAAATAAGTAAAATGTTCTTAAAATGAGTGTATCTGTCATTGATTTATGCAGGTAAATAAGATGATCTGCCAATGGAATAATATTTTTGCACTTAATATAGGAACAACTCATCTCCATCATCTTATTTCAAGTGCAGGATGTCTAATTATCTTATTTTATGGGACAAAATATTTATTCCATTGGCAGATAATATTATTTACCTGCTCAAATCAAGGACAAAAACACAAACTTTAAGAACACTTTACTTAATTTTTAGATCCGTTTTTGCATTTAAGGAGTTCAGTGGGTTAAAGGTTTTCCACTCTGTTGTATTTGATAGCCAGCTAATAGAAACTTTAGGTTTTTATATCATGTCAAAGGTCTTGTTCAGTTGGAAATGTGCTTTGCGCCACCCATTGACTCCTGGATATATGGAAACTCTATCGCAAGAAAAACAACAACAAAAAGACAATTCTGCAACTTGGCAGCAAAGCCAAGCCTCTCCATAAGCTTCTGGTTTATCCAGATTCACTGTAACCGACTGCAGGAGGAGAGATGTCCTCACAATCGGATAGATTTGGGGAACTGCTCCAAACACAAAGTGAAACTCAAACACATCTTTAAATTGGCTTTAGCCAAACTGCTAACTTCTTTCTGAAATCCCTGGGATGCCATAAACCTGTAGGTGGTTGTTGATTTTTGCTTGTTTTTAGAATACAGGCTTCCTGGTATAATGTTATGAATGCCAGTCTTGACTAGAGCTTCCCTCCCTACAGCAGAAGGAGATTTCCTGGTGGAGAGTTTCTGAGCCGCTCGTTGCAGTGGAACGTGAGGAGAGGGAGTTGGGAGCAGGAGGCTTCCTCAGGGGGACGCTTAAAGCTGGTTGGAGGCAAATAAGTTATGTTCAGGGTAAAAAGGAGGAGGCTCCTGTGTGGTTGCTTCTATTTCTACCAAAACTGGCTCAAAACAGGTTTTTTAAAAATCTATTTCTTCATCTTGTGTTTAGTCACAATATTCAGAGGAAAGAAAAAACTCTGATGGTTGTTCATGTGTGATGTTTCAGGACACACGGGTCAAATCTCAGATTCTAACTGGTATTTTTTCTCAGAATAAAAAATTATAAAACATTAGATGTGGAGATCAGTATTTATTTGACGCTTATGTTTTTTTTTTGTATTCAGTTGAATTCATCAAAATAAAAATGAGCGGCATAGGGGGCGCCACTGAGCGGAACTGGTGGAGTATTTAGAGTTGGGAACCCTTGTTGTTGGTTTGGGTCAGGACTCTACAGAGCCCCTAGAGGGACATCACACCAGAAAGTCAATTTTTTTTATTATTATTTCCCTTCAATGTGCCTTTAGGGGCTCAGTACAAATCCATGCGGGAGATTTACTCATTTCCCATTAGTTGCTTTAAGATCCTCATGTTCCCATTTCATGACACTCCCACTGCCGTGCCTTACTGCTGCAACTGAGGCTTAACACTAGAAATCTCTGCCAGCCTCACACCAAACAAATCTGATCCAAAATCCTTTAAGATGTGATTTTTTTTTTTAGTGTTTCTTTTATTATCTTTAGCAAACTTTGATCTGAAATGGACCTCAGTGGTGGTGAGTTCGGACCATGTGGCGTTGTGTCGTAGTATTTTCACTAGTGTTGCACCGATGCCATTTTTTGGCCCCGGCTGTGCAGTATTGGCCGATACTGATACCATCTGTTTGAAATTGATGTGTGTGTGTGTGTGTATATATATGAAGTACTGCATACTACATAGGGTAGTAGAACTTTTTATTGCCTACCTGGAATGGGTGACAATAGTTGAATAAACATTTGACTCTCAAAGGCCAAAATAGTGCAACATTCGTGAAATTATAACATGTATAATAGTAGCACAACAGTAAGACAGTAAAATTACATTAATAAAATCTCTTTTAAACCCTGAGTTTTGGCTCTCAAATGCCAAAATAGTGGAACTTTCATGAACTTATATAACATGTATAATACTAGTCGGAAGAGAGAAGGCTGCGTTCAATTGACATTCAAACATCAAAATGTTATCGGTGCCCTATCTGTTGGTACTCGCCGATACCGATACCACCATTTTAGTGCTGGATCGGGACCCAGTCCCATACTGGTATCAGTATTGGTGCAACACTAGTTTTCACCAGACCTCTGTTTTAGTTTGTTGCTTCTTTCTGTTTCTTCCTTACTTACTGCCTCTGATATTTTATCCTTTTTATCGTTGTTCCAGTTCGTGAAGTTCGCCAACATCGAGGAGGACACGCCTTCCTACCATCGCCGCTACGACTTCTTCGTCTCTCAGTTCAGCGCCATGTGCCACTCCACGCACGAAGACCCAGAGACCAGAACCAAGTACGACCCCCCCCTCCCACCACCACAGCAACACACCAGCTTTTATGATATGCTGTGCAATAGTTACTCCATCAACTACCTGGACTTAAACCAGTGAACACACAAGAGTATAGTTTTTTACTGAATTATTTCCCAGGGCTGGACGTTTATTGGAAAATAAAATATTAGTATTTCTTGGGTTGTGCAATATGTTGCAAATTAATCGTCATCTAGATGATGACATCTGTATGATAGACTGGAGGAATTTATTTATTTAACTGACTGGTCCCTCCGTCAGCCGCCTATAAAACGTTCCTTTTTTTTTGGGTCCTCCCTGTGGAGCTGGAGAGTACCAAGAACTGCATGAAGTATGAACCCATTTTGAACCGCTTACATCTTTGAGCCAAACTGTTGCTTAATGTCACTGAGGCTCCGTGGAGCAGGTGTGAGGCGACGTTCGCATCCATAGCCCAGCTGTACTTAAGAAAACGGGCGGCTCGGCTCAGGTAGCTGCTGCACATCAGCAGCAGCGTCTGCAGAGACGGATCGACCCCATCCCACAGATAACCCATTAACAAGCAGATATAAATACATCTCCTGCTGATCCATATTTCATAGCCTCTCCCTTCTGCTAAGACCACATGGCTCTGTAACACCTCCGCACGAGTGCTCCGCTGCACCTTCCTAACAGTGAAATATGAGCACTTTAAAGAGTGTCGACGATAAAGCCAGAATAACCGGCTCCCCCGAGACAAACCCTTCAGTCACACGGCTTTCCATCCTCTTTAGCACGGCTGTAAAGAAAACTGTCAAAACCAAATGTACTTTGCTTGGATGTTGTGCAGAATTAGCTGCGTTTCCTGTGTTTTCTTGCTCTGTTCCTTATATCAGAGGAATCAACACTCTACCCTGACCTAACCCTGTTTCCCTGTGCATGTGGTCTGATCAGCAAAGTGGCTTTTGTGGAAGAAATAAGCAGACTCAGAGTTGGACCAACGCTGTAATATATAATTAGTCATCCACAACAAGAGGCGAGGGGAGCGTTGTTCAGAGCGGCGAGCCCGCAGGATTAAAACCCGAGGAGTCTGACAAGCCTGTTGGCAGGTGGAAAAACCATTCAGAGAGACCAAACAGGCCTTTTTAGAGAAACGTTAATCCTTAAATAAAAGAACCAAGCAGAGTCTGCATGTAGGGATGTAAACAAAGCCTTTATTTAGGTGGACTCTGAACATGTAAGCTGCACATAGCTTTGCATTGAGCGGCTGCAGCCAGGAGAGGCTGTGGAGCTCTGGGAACTAAACACTAAATTCTTATCGTTGCTAAACAGGAGCAACAACCAGAGAAGTACCTTTTTAATTTCATAAGGGATTAATTAAAATGTCATTAAAGTTTGTTTGTTTTTTAGTCAATTTAATTACTTGGTGGCCTTCAATATCAGTTCAGGAACCCAAAAATAACCAACCTGTTAAGCTATTGTGTTTTTCGCATAAAAAAGACATTTGACAGCGTCAAATTTGCTGCTGCTTCAAAAAACGTCAACAACATGGAGCAGGAAGTGTTACATTACTGACTCTAAAAGATTATATAAAACATGTTTTTATGGGTCAAAAATCAATAATACATATTGATATATACATACAGTTTAAAGATAACTGGGTGTTCCACAAGGCTCTGTATCAGGAAGTTATTATTATATGATATTTGTACTGCCGATTATATTTTTAAGTCTTGATATTTGGAGAATAAATTAACTTAATTTGTTCATGGTTGAGTTTTAATGAATTGGTTACAAACACTGGAATAATTGGTGATGGTTCAGAATCCATTTGACAAAAAGAAGTTTGTGATTAATGAAGTTAAAAACAAAATGTAGGTGTTTTAGTGTGACTAGTGGTGTTTTTAGACGTAACATTTAAATGAAAGTCTTAAAATCATTTAAAAGTATTTTACGGATCATTAAATCTAGATCTATATTAATATATTTTTTATTATATATCTATTACATATTACAAGTAGTTTGAATAAAATATGGGATGAAAAATGTTTGACTACATTGTAGTTTTATCTGTGTTGCTACACATTTTAAATTCAATATTAAAGAGCCACAGCAATAACATTTAGAACCTCCTACAATTAATCTAGAATTTTTTACTGGCTATGGATACAGTAAAATAAAGTTATTTTTCATTTTGTAACTATTGGCCATTGCTATTCTGTTCAGTGTGTTTCAGAAACATTTTAATTCTTATTTGTCGTATATCTATCTCTTCAGAACTGACGTGAAACTTAGATGTTAGAGTCCTTAGAGTTAAATGACTGACTGGTCCTGATCAGGACTGAAAAACTAATTGCAGTTTTTGCTCAAAAATGTATATAAAAAGTTAATTAATGGTTCTAATGTAAACCAGGGGTGTCCAAAGTGTGGCCCGGGGGCCATTTCTGGCCCTTGTGATGATTTTTGTGTGGCCGACCAGCGCTGGTGGCTTTTTGACGATGGAGGCTTTTTATTTTCAATTGGGGTAAATTTATTATAGACAACTAAGAATCTTATAATTTAATGTTTAATTGAATGTTTGGTACTGCACAAGACATGTAGTAGTAATAATAATAATAATAATAATAATAATAATAATAATAATAATAATAATAATCTTGTCACTGCAACACACATTCAGATGAAATGTGTTCTCTGCTTTTAACCTATCACTCTTGGGGAGCAGTCAGCTGCCACTGTGCGGCGCCCAGGGGAGAAATCTGGGTTTAAGGGTCACACTTTTTAAGTTTGCTTTAATTTCATAGCAAATATGGCGACTTTTACTTAAATGCAGACTTTGGTGCATTAAAATCTGATTGGAATTAATTTAATACAATAGGCTAAATACAATTTAATTTTCTTAAAACAATTATATTCTGTTGGGCAGCGTTAGTATATTTTTGGTTATGTTATTTATTTTTATTAATTTTTTTGGGCCTCGAGCACTTTGGATTCAACAATCTTGGCCCAATAGCCGAAAAGCTTGGACACCGTTGATGTAAACTGTTGGTGCTGAACTTTATAGTGAAGTTGAAAAAACTCCCCTTCCCGAAATGATTTTATCCAACGTGTATTTATATCTAGTGTTCGGGATTCCCCAGGGGGGTTTAATTAGGTCTTCTAGTTTAGCTTTACTCGGGTTCTTCATGTCGTAAAAGTTCTGTCTGGTAGAACATGCAGAGATTAAGTAATAAATATTTTCTCGAGACGTTGTCTATAGTCTGAAGAGTTACACTCATTGGGTAAATAACATAAAATGACAACACATCTGGGTTTTTGTGCCACTTTCCCAAAATAAAAGTGTTATTATTAAGTTCCTGTAGCATTAAAAATAAATATTATTCTTTATAATGTTCTAAATATTATATGATAATATAACAATATGATAATATAATATCATCTGGTAATATTAGCTTAAAATGACTGAATAAAAAATATGAGCCTGTTTTTATAAATAAGACTGAATTAGCACATAAATCACATACAGGCTTTATTGTTTTGAAGATGAAGCTCTTCAACACTGCCAGCCGTATTATAAGAAGGATAAAAATAGCTTTTAAATGGATGCATTGGGGCTCACGGTGGGCTGCATTTCTACTGGGAGGGCAGCTTTCTGACTCTAATAAAGATGAGCGGTGGATGAAAACAATATCCAAAGCCTCTTCTGTCTCATTTACTGCTAAAATAGCCTGCTACCTTCAGAGCTGCGGACATTATTTGGTAAACCTTTGCAACACCAGCTGAGACCTCGCAGTGGTGGGAATGTTTGCCCATAAAAATGGCCTTTTATTTCCATTTGTATGTATGAGGGTGTGTGTGTGTGTGTGTGTGTTGCTGTTTGGGTGGCTGGGATTATTTTTGAGTTATGATTTTAGACCTTTCTCTATAAACAGCAGGAGTCCTGCTGTTTTTCTGACCTCGCCTGTATTTCATTAGTCGTTCTCTGGCGCCTCAGCCAATAGGGATGAATTCCCAAACAGCATTTCTCAGGAAGCAGTTGGATTTAATTGCTCTGGGTTCTGTCCCCAAAGCTGAAGGGTAAAAAAGTTGGTTTCATGCGGTTTAGACTGGTCCAGGCCTCCAGGACCGACCCGGTTCAGCAGCCCAAAACGTTTTGGCAGCTAAACATTTTAAAAGTTACTTAACTTACTTATTTTCTGTTTGCTTTTATTTGTATAAGGCCAGTTCACAAAAGCCACTTTGCTGTAAATTCCAGTTTAATGCAACAAGTTCAATCTCACAAAAAAGGAATCTTAAATATTGCAGATCGATTTCAATTAAATTTTATTTATATAGCGCCAAATCATGATGCACGTCATCTCAAGGCGCTTTACAAAGTCAGAAAGTTTCCTCTCTAAGGAAACCCAGCAGGTTGCATCAAGTCTCTCCAAGCAGCATTCACTCCTCCTGAAAGAGCGTAGAGCCACAGTGGACAGTCGTCTGCATTGTTGATGGCTTTGCAGCAATCCCTCATACTGAGCATGCATGAAGCGACAGTGGAGAGGAAAACTCCCCTTTAACAGGGAGGAGAACCTCCAGCAGAACCAGGACCGATCAACCCTAACAGACCAATAAAACCCAAATGTTTTTATTTCCAATTAATTATTGTCCAGTAAAATAAAATTTTAATTAATTCCCAATAAAAAAAAAAGTCCAGTTCAAGACATTTTCAGTCATGTTGGCATCCCTGGTAAAGATGTGTAGAATGCTTTAAATATTTTTTCTCTTAACTGCTTTTAATCAGATGTAAAACCAGAAATACTTTATGATCCTGAAGGAGCAACTAAAGAGAAAGAAAAGTGTATAAAACAAACAAAAGCTGAAGATGAAATTAGTAGAAAGTGGGAACGGCGTTTGTCTGCTGTTCGGAAGCAGAACAGCTTGCAGGTCAAAGGTCGCTCTCCTGCTCCGCCTCCTGCCGGCTGCACAGCGACGCCTCTGACCCGGCGGGTCCGCAGCGGGAGACGGATCACGTAGCGTCCGACTGGTCGGAGTGCGCTCCTGTTGCTCGCCGGGCAGGAAGTCTGACGGTTTTAGAGCAGGCGTTAACGAGATGTGATTCGTTCCTGTTCTGCAGAGGGAATGCGTTGAACCAACAGCCCTTTAGAAAAGGACACCAGGCTCTCAGAGCTGTCCAGTTGTTCCAGTAGAACAGAACCTGACGTTCTCCATCAGCGTTAAGCAATGTTCTGTGTCCTTGTTGCCTAATGCTTCAGCTCAGGGTTTCTGAGGGACTTCGGATCCAACATGGTTGATTTTTCTGTCCTGGGAACCATTTCTGTGTGGATATTGCTCTGAAAGAACCGCTGATGACCCATTTCTTCCAATTCACTCTCAGGCGATCTGAACCTCCTGGCATTTAATGGAGGCTCTTGATGCCGTGCACTTTAACGAGCTTCAGAGGAACAGAACCAGGCCCACAGCATCACCGGTCCTCTCCTGTACTTAACAGTGGGCGTCGGGTTCTTATCAACACAGCAGATCCTCCTGCACTGCAAAAACAGAACTAAAAATAGGTAAACTTTTCTTGAAATGACTGTATTTGTCCTTGATTTGAGCAGGTAAATAAGATTATTTGCCAATGGAAAGAGTAATTTTCCCCTAGAATAAGATAATTAGAAATAAAGCACTTGAAATAAGTTGATGAAGATGAGTTCTTCCTATTTAAGTGCAAAAATCATATTCCATTGGCAGATTATCTTACTTACCCGCTCAAATAAAGTAAAAATACACTAATTTCAAGAAAAGTTTAACTTATTTTAGTTCTGTTTTTGCAGTGTGGAGTGTTCACTGGGGTATTTAGTTCACTAGTTTACCGTTGAGAGTTGGACATAAAGCCTTCAGTCTGGCTGGCCTTGATTGGTCACACCGAGTAACTGTGGCTGAGTTCAAGCTTTCTTTTTTCTTTCTTTTTTTTTTCCTTTTTTTTCCCTTTAATTTTTTTCTCTTTCCTTTTTTTTCTTTTTTCTTTTTTTTCTCTTGTTCTTCTTTTTTCCTTTTTCTTTTTTTCTTTTTTTCCCTTTTTTTCTCCAAGCTTTCCAAGCTAACTGAACATAGTCCAGATCAATTATGTTGCCTGAAAACGTATTTTTATGGAAAATAAAATCAGTTAGATTTTAGATAAATTTTATTTTAACTCAAGTTCTAGTGAACTTCTATTAAATTTCAGAGCTTTTCTTTTAGCCCTCTTTGTGCTGTTTTTCCTTTTTTAATGGAAGGTTTGTTACCACTGCATCGGCGCTGCTTAGTTAAAAAAGCAATTTTCCATTAGAAATAAAGACTTTGAGTGTTTAATGTTTGCAGCAGAAATGCACCAAGCAGGTGTAGTGGTCACGGGTGTGAGTCTAAGATCTGTGTCTCTTTCAGGATCCGTGTGGCTGGGATCAAAGGTCTGCAGGGTGTGGTGAGGAAGACGGTGAACGACGAGCTGCAGGCCATCATCTGGGAGCCTCAGCACATGGACAAGCTGATTCCCTCCATGCTGTTCA
The DNA here is from genome assembly GCF_011125445.2 of Fundulus heteroclitus. Classification (NCBI taxonomy): domain Eukaryota; kingdom Metazoa; phylum Chordata; class Actinopteri; order Cyprinodontiformes; family Fundulidae; genus Fundulus; species Fundulus heteroclitus. The sequence goes on along the minus strand of NW_023396835.1, from coordinate 1,186,263 downwards.
ACATGCAGGACTCTGAAGATCTAGACAGGTGCTGTGCTACACGCCACAGTGGTCTGTCAGGGACCGAGTGGCACGCGTTTCTGTTTTAGGTGCACCAAACCGCTCTGCGTTCGGTGCACTGGGGTTTTGTCCTGTTTTTCTTCATTTCTCCATCACGACTCTGTTTGTCTCTGGTTTAGGCGCCTTACCTTCCTTCCTTCCTCCCCGTCTCATCCGTATGGTTTCCATGTGAACAAAAAAGCTATTTTTGGATCCTTTCCTCTGCTGCTTTCTTATTTCTTTCATCTGCTGACTTTTCTTTCCCCGACTAAAGAAGCTCCCGTGCAGAGAAGACACCCTGCCAGGATGATTGGAAGGTTTTTGGTCCAAAGACGTGGGGGGGGGACGCCTCATTGCATCATGGGTGTTATCTGCTCTGAAACACCCAACCAAAAGTGAATCTGTTGTACAACCCCCCACAGCCCAGATTTAAACCTACAACCGTCACCCAGTCTTTGAGAGAAAAGTCGTTTTCTTATTTCTAACCAAACGTTAATGATCTTTGCTGCAAAAAGAGAACATAAAATAAGTAAGATTTTCTTGAGTTGAGCAGCTAAATAAGATTATCTGCCAATGGAATAAGTATTTTGACTGAGGAGGTCCTTTCATTTTGGAAATAAGATAATTATACTATGTCATGGTTTTAATATGTTTGACCCACATGCAGATCACACTTGGGAGGCAAAGAGCAGTTTAAGATGTTTATTAAAGCACACTGTTGTACAAGGGAGAATGTTCGAATAACCCTCGGCTAAGCTATGCCGGAGCGAGACGCAAGGCTGGGCTCGAGCGATCTGCGGGCGAGAGGCAGAGAGTTAGACAAAGCTTTGAGAATGAAGGTGTGAGAACGTGGTGACGGGGAAGGAGCTTACCGCCGAGTGCAGGAACCGAGCCAGGGGGAGTGGAGCGGAGAGACAGACTCAGTGGGTGACTTCCGGTGATGGCAGCAGATGACTGAGGGGCTGCTGGCTGGGCAGATGGAGTTCGAGCAGGGTCTGAGTAGCGCCGGTGGGAGTACTGGTCCATGGACAGCTGGAGGAACCAGGGAGATCCGATGAGGTCCTCAGCCCGGCTTGGTAACACCAAGGGAGCCTCGGGGTGGGATCCAAGCAGTGAGAGGTCTTGGCTTGAGCACGAGAGAGAGCCTGAAGCGGGATCCAGACCGATGAGAGCCAGGAGGCCTGACTTGGTACTTCAAGGCACGGGATCCAAGGCGTGAGGCAACCTGAAAAAGGCAGGAGGCAAGACTTACACTGGGAACAGGTGAGCTGTCAGGAGACAGTGGCCAACTGAGGTGTACCACACAAGGTTAACACTCTGGCGTCCTTCAGTTGTCAGACCGCTGTTTAAGTACTCCCGCACAGTGCCGCCGAACGAGCCGCAAGTGTGCGCGCCACGCCCACCTGCCAAACTGCAGTCACCTGTGGAAAAAGCAGAGAAGGCAGAACCGGCAGAAAACTGCACGGCACTGCCTGCTGACCCCTGACATACTTCACTTACAACAAGATGATGGAGATGAGTTGTTCCTATATCAAGTGCAAAAATCGTATTCCATTGGCAGATAATCTTATTTACCTGCTCAATTCAAGTGCAAATCCACTGATTTCAAGAAAATCTTACTTTATTTTCTTTTTGCAGTGCAGCCTGTGCATTCCATCAGAGGAATGCATCGTGTTTGTGTCCTCTAGCCGCCCTGAGCCTCAGGCGGATGGGATTTACCTGCTCACTAAAAGGCCCGCAGACGGCCGCAGAGCTGCGAGTGGAAGAAGGGCAGGGAATAAAAACAACGCTAACTTGCTGCTGATTGCTTGGCGCTCCACTGCTGTTGGTGTTCAAACACTCAGCAGGAGTTACTATCCGAGTAGATGTGGGCTTTTTTGCAGGGCTCCAGTTCTCTGGCAGATAAATATTTTCACCGGGCTTCAAGTGGCGTTCCTACGCTGCCTGGAGGAACGTGAAACTTTATATCTGCTATAAATTCACACTAACAACAGTATTCATCCTTATTATATGAAGGTGGAGTATAAAGTTCAACAAATACTGGGTCTGCACTGCAAAAAGGGAACTAAAAGTAAGTGAAATTTTCTTGAAATCATTGTATTTTTCCGTGATTTGAGCAGGTAAATAAGACTGTTTGCCAATGGAATAAGGTTTTTGCACTTAAAATAGGAACAATTCATCTCTAAAATAAGATAATTAGTTTTCCTGCACTTGAAATAAGTTGATGGAGATGAACTGTTTATATTTTAAGTGCAAAAATCTTATTCTATTGGCAAATAGTCTTATTTAGCTGCTCAAGTCATGGAAAAATACAATTATTTCAAGAAAATTTCACTTGCTTTTAGTTCCCTCTTTACAGTGTGGATCAGGTGCTGAGTATGGAAAATATGTTTTTATTTCTAGACTTTACATCCATCCATCCTTCCTTCCTTCCTTCCTTCCTTCCTTTGATGGACAGAACTCTGCTGGTTAGGGTTTGAAGACGTCTTGAACTTTGTCATGAAAAGCAGTGTTAGAATCCAGCTCTAGTAAGTGGCACTCCCCCAAAGCCATAAAATCCTTTTTTAGCACGTTCACCATGAATTTAGCTGTAGTTCAGTCATCCTTCGGGAGTCTTTCCGCTGGCATAGCCTCCATAAAAAACGTCTGTTTCTGAGGGCGAAGGGTCTGCAGGAAAACAAGCTGTTGTTGAACAAACACGCCATCCTGGGATAATGTTGTTCCCAGACACGGCCGCGGTTAGTTTACCACTCGGATCAGTGCGGTGGGACTTCTGCTCAATCCTTCACGGGTCTGATGGACGGATTTCTGTTAATTGCTTCTCGGGGAAGGCGGACGTGTCCAGCCTGCAGAGGGACGTCTGCTCCAGGAGAAAACGTCCGCGCACAAACACAGACGTGAAGGCGGCCGCCGCCTCTAAAATGACTTTGACCTCCAAGCGGTGTGCGTTTGATTCTCAGCCGCTATTCAATCGTTGCTGCAGCCCTGCTGCTTTAAGTGTCTTCATATCTGATTAAACCCAAACAGCCACTGATTGCAAACACAGTGTGGATGAACAGGACAGGTGGGTTTTAATGCATTCACTCAGAGCTGGAGTTAAATGTTCAGGAAGGTCCTTTTCCTCCATAAAGCTTTGTCTTTTCCCGTCTTTTAAAGATTATCATGCAGACGGATCGGATGGTTGTTAATGTATTGAAAAGAGCTGAGAAAGTTGCATCCATTGCAAAATAATCTGATATCCTCGTACTGAGAACAGTGATGCAGTGAACACAGTTGCAGCAGTAAGAGTCCCGCTCAAATCTCTTTCCTCTAAAAGACAATTTCTTACAATGCTGGCCGTCAGAGACAAGTTTGTCTTCACTGTGCACCAGCATGGCCTGATGTGCAGGACACAGCTGCTAGGGATAAGGCCCCTGAAACCCCAGGTCTCTGGATCTGCAGCGGACCACCTCACCTTTAAGTTCCTGAAGAGCCGAAGGCTTCAAGACGTCCTGAACTTTCCTGGGAAGATCTGGCAGGCGTTCAGGAGTGATGGTGGGGTGCAGCGGGGACTTGTCTGCAGTAGTGAGGGCCCTGGGCTACGATCATGACCCATATCTTTCTCACAGCAGTGTGAACGGGCCAAATCTGATATTTTCACCCCCTAAAAATACTATTTGTGCCACTTACATATGTGGCACAAATACTAATTGGGATACGTATCGGCTATTATCGGTCATGTCACATTTCATCCGTCTTTCTCGTCTCTCTCCTGTCTCTCATTGGACATCCACACACAGTAGTGGCTGTTAGCGCTCCATAAAGACCAATGATAGCTGAGCTGCTTTCTTCTTACCTTACTCCGTCTCGCTACGATGTGATCTTAATGTTGTCGCCTCCCGTTGCTCAACAGCTTTCTAATAAATGTGTTTTTTTTTTTAACATAACATCATTGAACACTACTAGAAACAATTACATTCACTGTTTTGATGGTGGTCACATTTAATCACAGTATGAACGGCCACGCCCAAAAAAAACACGATTTCAACGACAAAAAAGATCCTAATTGAGCATGAAGACATGCGGTGTGAACGAAGCCTTTAGATTGGTCACTGAGCCGAGAGGCAAAGCTCCCTGTTTACGTTCTGTCTGAAACATGGATCCTGACTGATTGCATCTTCTGAGGGGCCGTCTGTGTAAACCTGCTGAGGAGGTTCAAGCATCAGGGACACACTGGGAAGAGTCCCCACGGCAAACCCAGAACCTGCTGGAGAGCTTCGCTTGGTAGAGGGATGGCAGGGATTTTTTTTTTTTACTGGACCTGACGGATCCGCATCCTGATGTTAGGAAAGTCAGAGACAACAGATGGACCACACCAGAGCTCTCAGCGCTTCTTCATACGTCAGAGAAGTGAAGGAACCTGAAACAGTCCTTTTCCATCTAAAGGAGTGAGCTTGATCCATGTTCACTGCAAAAACGGAACTAAAAGTGAGTAAAACTATCTTAAAATTTGTGTATTTTCCCTTGATTTGAGCAGCTAAATCAGACTATTTGTTAGTGATAGTAGTATTTTTACCCGTAAAATAAGATAATTAGATATCATGAACTTGATGAAAGGTTTTTATTTTATTCTCTTATTCTATTGTTCCAAAAAAGTAAAAAAACAAAGCAACTGGACTTGTTTTCCGTAGTTGAAGACGTTTCGCTTCCTCTCCAGGAAGCTTTCTCAACTCACAAAGTCTGGAGTAATGTGCAGTACCAAGCTTTATACTACTGCCAAACAAAGGTCGTTAAAGCCATTAAGCCAGCAGACTTTAACGACCGCCCATTACTAAGGGGTGAACCTGTTTCGGTTGAATTTGCATGTTATCTAAGCCATTACAAGGCCTTTGTTAGGCATCAGTATAAAGCTTGTTACTCCACATTACTCCAGACTTTTTGAATTGAGAAAGCTTCCTGGAGAGGAAGCGAAACGTCTTCAACTACGGAAAACAAGTCCAGTTGCTTTGTTGTTTTTTTTACGTTTTTGGAGTGACCATGACCTGGATGACTGAGAATCTTCACCAGCATCGTATTCTATTGGCAAATAGTCTTATTTACCTACTCAAATTAAGGAAAAATCCACTAATTTCAAGAAAACATTACTTACTTTTAGTTCCCTTTTTACAGTGTTCTGGTTGAGAACGTCACAATGAATAGAGAGTGGCCTTAAAACTCCCTCCAAAGAACTCTGAACCTGTCTGAGACGCCTTCTCACCAGGCTGAAGTGACAAAGTGGCTTAAAGATGAGAACCCTGGACGTTTGGACTCGTGTTCAGGAGGAAAACAGAACAATCTGGGTTCAGGAGACCAGAGTGGGTCACCAATCAGGCGGCCACATCCAGCAGGAAGAAGGGTCAAAGCTGGAAATGTCACCTTATTGTTTTAAAACTCTTTGAGATAACCAAAAAAAAAAGATTTATAGATGCAAGACATCCACAAATTAACCAAAGTCCAGCCTTTCCTGCAGAGTTTTTCCTTTTCCCTCTTTGTGTTTTTTTCTCTGTCACTTCTGTCATTTCCATTCTGTCTAGAATGTAATTTTTTCCTGTTAAACTGTTTTTTTTTTTTTTTTAAACCCAGCAGCCAAAATATAGACGAAAACCTAATTTTACTACGTCTGCTCTGCCCGCTTTATTAAACCACAACAATCCACCTTCAATTACAGCAGGGGTTTTCATTTTTGTCTATCATTTCCCCACCTCTAACAAGCAATAAGCATTTAATTTCCCCTGAACCGCTTGTGTGGGCTGACAGTAATTGCTTTGTTTCCCTCCTGAGACGCGGCTGCCTGGAGTCCATCTGTGAGCGGACTCGCTGCCGGGGAAGTCATTTACTTTTACGCCGTTTTTATCGAAAGAACAAATGGCTCCGGCTGCTGCGAGGACGCGCGCTTCCTTGGGCCGCCCTGTGAGAAGCGGAAGAACTTGTCAGGTTGTTATTTTGTCATTTAGGGTTGGAGCTGAGGGATCCACAAGGTGGCTCACTGAGGGAGCTCCGTTCAAGAGGATCAGAGCCCAACCAAGATTTAGAAACTTCTCTGGACTGTTTACCTGTTAATATACACTGCAAAAAGAGAACTGTAAGTAAAATTTTCTTGAGATTAGCGTATTTTCCTTGATTTGTGCAGGTAAATAAGATTATTTTCCAATAGTGTGCAAGTAAATAACACTATTTGCCAATAGGATAAGATTTTTGCATTTAAAATAAGAACAGTGTATTTCCATCAACTTATTTTAAGAACAGTATATCTAATTATCTTATTTTAGGGGTCCAAATACTCATTCCATTGGCAGATTATCATATTTACCTGCTCAAAATCAAGGAGAAATACACTTATTTTAAGAAAATTCCTTTTTGCAGTGTGCCAGAATCTTGACAGCCAGCCACCCAGTTCACACACTGCAAAAAGGGAACTAAAGGTACGTAAAATTTTCTTGAGATTAGTGTATTTTCCTTGATTTGTGCAGGTAAATAAGACTATTTTCCAATAGGATAAGATTTTTGCACTTAAAATAAGAACAGCCTATTTCCATCAACTTATTTCAAGTACAGTATATCTAATTATCTTATTTTAGGGGTCCAAATACTCATTCCACTTGCAGATTATCATATTTACCTGCTCAAATCAAGGAGAAATACACTAATTTTAAGAAAATGTTACTTACTTTTAGTTCCCTTTTTGCAGTGTGCCAAGATCTTGACAGCCACCCAGTTCATACACTATAAAAAGGGAACTAAAAGTAAGTACAATTTTCTTAAAATATGTATATTTGTCCTTGATTTGAACAGCTAAATAAGACTACTTGCCAATGGAATGAGAATTTCTACCCCTAAAATAAGATCATTAGACATCCTGCACTTGAAATAAGATGATGGAGATGAATTGTTCTCGTTTTAAGTGCAAAAATCTTATTCCATTGGCAAATAGTCTTATTTAGCTGTTTAAAACCAATTAAAAATACACTAATTTCAAGAGGATTTTACCTACTTTTAGTTCCCTTTTTGCAGTGCACCATATCCCCGTCAGAAATGTCTGCCTGTGGGTTGTAGGCAGGTGGTCTGACCAGCAGGTGGCCTGACCAGCAGGCGCCGACAGAGGAGGTCCTGGTTCCTCCCCTCCAGGGGAGATGCCCTAGATATCCTAGAAGTTGTCTTTACTGAAATGGCTGCATCGCTCCCTCCCGGTTCTGGCCCATTCTGGGCTTTCAGCGGAGGAGTTCCTGTTCTCCATGGTGGGATGGAAAAGGGAGATTTGTAGACAAATCAGGGCTGCAGCTGCAATGCGAGGAATGAAGCTGTGAGCAGAAAGATGAAGGTCTGCGTTTCATCGCTCATGTTTGCTCACAAGGTGTGGTTATTGAGAGAAGGAACAAAATCCTGGATGTAAGCGACTGAAACCGGTTCCCTTCACTGGAGAAGAGGCTCGGTTCTGCCTGAGGGTTCTGCTGAGATATTTATCCGGGGTGACCCGGATGTAGATTCACTGCTCCTCATCTTCTGGGGTCAGTGAAGTTGCTCTGACCATCGGATCCAGATGGTTTGACATTTTCACTGGCCGCAGGCCGTGGGGTAAAGTTTATTTTTAAATTAATGAAGCCTTTGAAAACCCCAGGAGCTCCAATGGTGGACCAGTCACCTCCACAACAGGATCTCAGATAACTGCAGCACAATGGATGAATGGAACCGATGACACAAAATGCTTATTTTAGTGTCTTCAGCAATGCAGAGTAGAGACTTTATCACGTTTGGTCACCTTAAGGTAAAAAAAAAAAACTTTTAACTTGGTGTTAAGGTAAATGGACACATATGTTTTACCTGATAGTAATCACTGGGTTTGTTTAACTTGTTGTTGGGAAGAACACCTGTGGACAACCTACTGTGAGTATTATCCGCAACATCGCTGTTTTTCCTTCACATCTTTGTTTAACTTTACTATCTCATACATTTGCCTGCATGGCACCACCGTTTGAATCAAGCCCACAAACACTGGGCCGGATCCGTTCAACCACAAAGGACCCTCGCGGACTGGAACCTATGGCTGAATTTATAAAAACTGGAGACTTTTCTCTCCTTCAGTGCTAAACCGCTGCTTTCTTTCTCCACTGGCAAGCCGTAGTCTCTGAAAATGGAGCCGGAACCGCTTTTGTAGGGACGAGCAATTATTAAAGGTATATACCCAAGTTATATGCTTAAAAATAGACCAAAACAGGGTTGATCATGATAAAATAAGGTTATATACACCAAGCCTCCATCTTGATAATGTTTTGTCCTTTTGTTGGATAAAAATGTTCCCAGCACCGGGCACAATTAGCAGATATTAACAGACGTGGCGCCATCTAGTGACAGTATCACAGAACTATCATAATGCCGGTTTGCTTAATTGTTAATAATTAAATAAAATTATCTACAGCAACTTTAAGAGCCTCATATCAGAACATTTACTCATGTCAGTCACCTCTGCTGCGCATGTGCAGTACGTACTTCTTGTTATTAAAAATAAACATGCAAGGCTTTATTTACTAAAAAACTGAGTTGAATCAAAGCATAAAACACCAAAATAACAACTGATACGCCAGCAGGACGTTATAATCTTCCATAAAAAAAAACTTTTTATGCAACCAGAGTGAGCTACTGACATATAAATAAATAAAAACTCACAACGTGACTATGCACCTTTAACTGAAAACTAAAATGACTAAATATTCCAACCTTTCTCTACATCTGTCATTGCCTGCAGGTCAGAGCCCTATAAACACAAATATAGGTGTAAAAGTTAAACTCTGTCTTTATCAGATTTGCTGCTGCAGTTCACCAACTTCCTTAAATAGTACGACTGTGCCGCTAAGCAGTACAAAATGTAATTTTACCATTTTTATCGTAAAAAATATTAGATCAATGAAATCTGTGTGGGGGGGGGGGCTTCAATCCTAACTCAGTTTCTGGATAACTTTTACCATACCTATCTACAATATGATGACTGCCTCTGAAAGCTGCAACTCAACGACCAATCCAGCCGCAATAAGCACCACAAAGAAGAGAAAGGAGAGATCCTTGTCCCAGCAGCAAACAGCAAAGGTCTGAAATAAGAAAACAATACTGTACACTTACTGAGGATGGCATGCGGAAGAAATGAAAGAATTACATGAGATAACACACCAACAGACTAGTTATAGTGATGGAAAAACTATAAAAACAGCAGTTCTAGGTCTAGCAACTGCTGGGAGGAAGGATCTGTGATGGCGCTCCTTTGTGCACCTAGGATGCACCAGTCGGTCACTGAGGGAGCTCTCCGGCTACAGCCGGGGGGGCGCTGTGGTTTTCTGCCAGACTTCCTCTGTCTCCCTCCACCTGAACAGGGTCGAGGGGAGCTTATCTAACCGCTTCCTCTCAGCTGTAGAACCAGTGAAGAACTGGCTCTGCTGTTGAGCACTGGAACCACTTCGGCAGGGCCAAGATCTGCTTTGGGAGACGACAGCGTTTACAAGGAGACAGAGACTAAGCAGTGGTGTTAAATTCATAAAACCTAAATGGTTTTCAACTCTTAAAACTGTAAAAAGCCACGTTGGTGGACTCAGTGAGTCGTGCAACAGCAGCATCCTGAGGCTGAGCTGCTGTTTTCTCCAGAGGACACTAATGATGAAGATCCTCGCAGCAGTGTGAACTCCGGCAGCTCGCACTCCTCGGATTTCACACCTCCGCTCTGAACATCCACCTTCCCATCAGCTGAACTTTGACCATTCTGCAAGACTTCGCAGAAAGTCCGGTTCCATTACAGAGATGTGTGCTTTGGCCTGGGAGGGGGCTTGTTTCTGATTGGTTGTTGGGTCGTTATTTTAAAGGACCAACATGCTCTTCTTCCATCACATAAATGATGTAACATCGGTGACTCCTCTGTTCCCCTGCCGGCAGCTTTTCCACCGTTTCCTCAACACATTCCCCCAGAGCTTCCTGATGAGAACCGCTCGATGCTCTCATTTAATTTACTCCTTTTTTTTCAGCTCCTTTGATGCTTTTCAGCCTCTTCTTCTCTGAGTCGGTTGTTCTCCCATCCCTCCTTTATTGTGTCCTGGATGTTTTTCCTCTCCTTTTTCATCCCCTCTGCAGTTTCTCATTCCCCTTTCTCCTCACAGGTTCTCTGTCTCTTTATAAAATATTGATTCTGGCCCCCGATGCAGGTTGTTGCTACATGATTCTGCCGTTCACAGACAGGTTAACTATATTCAAAGGAAGTTGTTGCACCGACCGTTTTTCACGCTTCCCTTTTAAAGCCTTTACAGCTTTATTTCCAACTTCAGTGTTTCGTTTTATCCGTTCGGTTTTTTCCTGCAGACGCGTGACTGAGGTCATGTTTGCTTGTTCTCCGGCAGGGCGGGGCATCCCAGCACGCCTTCGGGGACGGGTCAGGATGGCGAGGAGAACCCGGCGGTGCTGGCCGAGAACTGCTTCAGGGAGCTGCTGGGCCGAGCCGCCTATGGCAACATGAAGAACGCCGTCCGGCCCGTGTTGGTGTGAGTACCCGAGCACAGGCTAACGCTGCACCAGGTTCTCCTGAAGGTGCCTTTTTTAAGACGTGCATCAAGGTGTCTATGTCTGCTTTACCAGAGTGTCGCTTTAAAGGAAGTATTTGCTCTTTAGTTTGAAACATCTGCTTAGATGCATGAAGTTTTCAGCCATTTGTTTGACTTTGACCAGACCTTTGCTGCACCATGATTGCTTTCTTCCCCTGTTGTAAATTAGCTGCTGTGTTTGGGATCATTGTCCCGATGATGATGATGATGATGATCCCGTTTAGGCCAAGCTTCAGCTGTTCACATGTTGGAGACTTTATGTGATCATGTGGCTACACAATAAGCCCGTCCCTCCACCGCCATGTTTGACAGTTTCTATGAGTTATTTATGCCGTCCTGGTTTTCTCCAAACATGACGCTCTCCTTTATGTCTGTCAGTCTCTCTGCTTTGACTGAAGCTCTGGAGGACGAATGTCTCTTTCTCTGCAAACCTAATTTGCAGAGAAGAGGCCTTTTCCTTCAGTCTTTGCACACATGCTATACTTATTCATCTTTTAATTGTCTTGTAGGGAACTTTAACCTTCACTATGCTAACTGAGGCCAGTAACACCTGAGGTAGAATCCTGGGTTTGCTCCATTTTCGCTGATTCCTGTACGGTCAGACGTTGGGGTGAATTTTCCCAGATGTTTGCTCCTGGGATCGACAGCTATCCTAAATATTTCCTGTATAATGACGGTCTTATCACCCCTCCCAGATCAGTGGTTAGCAGCAGTTGCATCTTTGATGTCATTGCTGACAACTTGACATGTTAGCATTGTGTGAATAGAGCTGTTGTTGAGCAGCAAACCACCTGAACTCTTTCCAAAAAAAAAAGTAAAAAACAAAGCAACTGGACTTGTCTGGAGTAATGTGGAGTATGAAGCTTTATACTACTGCCCAAAAAGGCCTTGTAATGGCTTAGATAACATGCAAAATTCAACAGAAACAGGTCCACCCCTCTGTAACGAGGTGTCGTTAGGGTTGTTATTGGCCTGATTTACAGGAACAATGATAAATTAGGCCAATAACGACCCTAACGACTCCTCGTTACAAAGGGGTGGCCCGTTTTGGTTCAATCTTCTGGCTTAATGGCTTTAACGACCGCCCATTACTAAGGGGTGGACCTGTTTCTGTTAGGCAGTAGTATGAAGCTTGGTACTCCCCATTACTCCAGACTTTTTGAATTGAGAAAGCTTCCTGGATATGAAGCGAAACGTCTTCAAACTACGGAAAACAAGTCCAGTTGCTTTGTTTTTTACCTTTTTTTTGGAATGACCATGACTGGATGACTGAGAATCTTCACCAGCACCTGAACTCTTGATTTATTAGAAATGGGCTCGCTGATGATGATCAGTTATTTAATGTGTCCGACCTGACTGCTGCTTTCACTCTTTAATGCTGCTTTCAGACCAGAGGTGGTCTGTTTGCCTCCTCTAGACGTGCCAGCCATTCTGGTAGTTAGTGATGAAGATTGTTGGGGAGATTATAACACAAGTCAACAATAAAAGAATTACAAGTGAAGGAGACGCAGATAATTTGTGCCAAACTCTTTTCCTTTTTGACTTTACTGAACATTTCCTTGTTCGTTTATCCTGGAGTGACACGTTTTGCCTAAATATGTAACTCAGGCTTGCACATTAAGTCAAGAAGGAAGGCTTTTACCGCTGCTATTACAATCAGTTTTATATTATTATTGTAGCAGCTTGACAGCCACTTCAGAAACTTTGAAGAAATGTGAGAAGAGAAAGAAATTAGTCTGTGTTTTTTTTACCATTTAAATGCTTTTTCAATTTCTTTCTTCTCTGCTTTCCTCTTTTTATGGTCAGAAATGTATAAAATGCCAAAATATTGAAACATTTATGAAGGGAACAATTGTTGGGGCTAATAGCAAAGCACCACAGCTGGTTCAAGAACAGTTGCTAATTTCATATTACCTGATTTAAGGTGCAGATTAGTACTTTTTGTAACTGAATTTGAGTAATTTAACCAATCCAACACCACCAGGCTTCTATATTACGAAATGATGTGTTGTGTGTACTCTTTTTAATATTGCTATTGCTGTCGGAGTTGCTGGTTAGCGCAATATTTAATTGTGAGAATGATGCAAAAAATATATTCAGGATGTTTTCTGCAGCTGCCTTACATAATAATCTCTGTAAAGTGTCAAGACACTAAATAACAAAGGACTGGAGACACATCCCTGAGGAACTCCTCTGCTTACCTTCATGTTGAAAAATACTGCCAAAACAAACTCTCTTTAACTTCTTTGAAAATCCACCTGCAGGTATTTGTATTTTATTTTAAGGTGCAAGAATATTGTGTTTTCCAGTATCTAAAGTAAACATTTATAGCAGCAGGTGTCATGTTCAACAGTAAAGGAAATAAAAGTAGTCTGAGACACAGATTTTGTTTAAGTTAAGGTTAAGTTGTTAAAGGTGTGCACTATATTGAATATTTGTGAGATAAAGAAATACTCTGAAGCCCCTAATTCAACATAATTACACAGTATATTACCATGAATGGTTACTATCAGCTACTCGTTTCCGACTGGACAACAAAAATCATCAACAGCCAGTTGACTAGAAAGCAGAACGTCCCAAACCAAAATTCTTCACATTCCCCCAGATAATATCCAGTGTTAATGTGATAAAACAACTCAAGTACCATGATAGCATTATTTATAGCTGGTATGGTACTGGTATGTTTTTTTTTTAAATGAGAAAAACTCTTATCTTTCTTTCTTTCAGGTTGACTCTATGAGCTGCGTCCAATAAGAACCTTACAGTTTGAGAAATAGATGCATGATTTAATGGCAAAGACCAGATTAACCAGTTATTTCACATTTTAGAGAATAATTTATGGCTTTTGTAGTATTTTAAAGCAATATTAAATTATTTTTCAGCCTTATTGTCACACCTGTGTACATTCCTAATAAACTCGACCATCGATTTATTTAGTGGTTTTTTTTTTTGGTTTTTTTTGTGTTTTTTTTTAATTCAAGCATATCCAAAATAAATAAAAAATAAAAAATCAGATATGAAGAGTAGGTTTATATAATATAATTGAATGTTATTGATCTCACAATGGAAAAATTCACTTCTCAGAGCACAAGCGCGCTGCTCTAACCACCAGACCAACACCTCCCCAGGTTTGGAAGAAATGATGGTTTGAACCATTTCCTCATAATTACATCATATTTAAAGGCTACAAGCATTAAAGAGATTTAGTTTAAATGGGGGTTTAATTGTTGCAATGAAGGAATGATGGCAAAAACAGTACTTGCATCAACATGTAAAGTAGAAAATTCTGTTAAAAGGAAATAATGTGAAATAAAAATATTTTTTACTAAACAAATGTGGAAAAATTGTAAAATGTTATACAAATCAAAGTGCCGTTTAAAAAAGACGAATGGATAAATATTTAATTTTGTGACTGTTTTAGCTGTGTGTTGTTAGTGTTTGAGGTTTTAGTTAATTTTCTGTCCCAGATTTAAACCGCGTCAAATAATCCAGCGGATGAAGCAACAAATTGGTCATTAATTTGGTTCCTGCAGGCCTTTGTTTCACCTCCTGACGTCTCCCATCCATTCTGCTGACACCCAGTCAGTTTTTATCTGAGGTGTGACACTTGATGCAGGCGGCCCACACACACACACACACACACACACACACACACACACACACACACACACACACACACACACACACACCCGACAGACTGCAGCAGTGTGTCATTCTCACACTAACACTTTATTACTGTAAGTGTTTCTGAGTCCAGGCCACAGGTTCAGTTTCACATCTGGTTCCCGGCAGCGTCTCGTTGGCATGCTGCGCCCCCTACAGGCCAGCCGGAGCTGCAGCGCCTGGCTGCTGTAACACTTTTTACAGAACAGCTGAGGATGAATCCTGGAGTTGGGTATGAGTCTGAACTCTGGGATCAGATTTCTGGGGGTCTTAAATATCACAGCCATCATCCTTCTGGCATTTTAGCCTCATTAATGACTTTTAATGAGTTTAGGAGTTGGTTATGCTTCCCCCTTGCTGATGCTCTGTGACGACGAAGAGACCCTGCTGCAGTAAAGGCTTTGTTTAAATCTAATTCTTTTTATTTATATAGCGCCAATTTACACACACGTAATCTTCAGGGACTTCAGAGTGGATTCAATCTAATCCTCCAAACAGTTTCTAAAGTTTTCTAAGGAAACCCGGCCGTTTGCATCGAGCCGTTGACTTGCATAAATGACTCCATTTAATTAATTGTTACAGGCACAATAAACCTGGTTGGATTACTCTCAGTGCCTTTTTTTAAAGTTGCTTTATCTTCAGGTTGGTGATAGCTTTCTACCTCAGAGGGATCCGTCTCAGTAATGGGATTATGAAGCAGGGTGTAGCTGGGAGGAAGCTGGGTGGGTTGACTGGTCCGTCTACAAGTAGCTGAAATTAATATTACATTTAAAGGTGCAGGGTCTGCTGCCTGAGAGGCCTTTCCTTGTCTTTGAATAATCAACTTTGTTCATTATCTTCCAGTGTTTTTACTTCTAAACACCGTTCTCCACCTAAAGCTTCAGACAGAACACAGTCTGGACGATGCCTTCAGACACAGGAGGGCTACCCATGGCATGTGAGAACATAGAAGACTTCCTCCTCACGTTTATGGTCCATGTTTTACCATGGCAAACCGCTGGTACATAGACGGCCTCTAAAGATGTTGGGCATAAAGAAGAAATGCATGATCAAGTCTCCTTCCAGGGCAAACAGCGGTACACTGCAAAAAGAGAACTAAAAATAAGTAAAATTTTCTTGAAATTAATGTATTTGCCCTTGATTTGAGCAGGTAAATAAGATTATTTGTCAATGGAATGAGTATTTTTACCCCTAAAATAAGATAATTAGATATATTGCACTTGAAATAAGATGATGGAGATGAACTGTTCCTATTTTAAGTGCAAAAATCTTTTTCCATTGGCAAATAGTACTATTTACCTGCTCAAATCAAGGAAAAATACGTTCATTTCAAGAAAAAAAAAAAAATATTTTTATGTCTATTTTTGCAGTGTACAACTGATCTGAGTTCAGCACCTTTCCAACGCTGCTCTAATATCCAGGAGCAACGTGTCTCGGTTTTCATTCATGTTAGCCAACGGTTCATTTTAAGCTAGCGGCTGAAGTTTGTTTACCGCATCCCACAATGCAATGCATACCTGGCTGCAGGAGGTCGCTCAGCCAAAGCTTGAAGGGTCGGAGCATAAAGGGAAGCACTCTGGCGTCTGTCTGGTACCATGTTCTCCTGCAGAGACTCGGTACCGGACCGGGTCGGGTGGGTGTGACGAACCAAACCTCGGCTTTTTCTCCACGTTTTATTTTTATCCGTCTCTGATAATTAAGGAACTTCTGTTTCTTTTTCACACCTTTTCTCTGTTTTCGCATTCCCAGCAGACCCCGCGCAGATTAAGCCGCGGCGCGTGCCGCTGTGCCGGCACACTCTGTGAATATTAAACGTGTTGGTGACAGGCGCCTGGTGGAGAATACTAAAGACGCCAAAGCAGCTGAAACGGCTCTGAGTGTTGCCGTTTCTGCCGCCCGGCCTTTAATTTCTCTCTCCATTAAACAGCTGCCTGCGTGTCTGAGGGTGAAACCGGTTTGTCCTCCTGCAGAACTCCTGCAGGCAGCAGCAGCAGGAGGAGGAGGACGGGGGAGCGTCTTCAGACTATAAATAGCCAGGATTGGGGTTAACGGGGGAGGAGGAGTGTTTTGGGGGTTTGGATTGACGTCATTATAGTGAACTGTTCTCATACGAGCAGCCTCCAATCCTCTTTAACGCTCTCAGTCACCTTTTCTTCTCTCTTCCTTTTGTTCCTGCCTTTTTGCTTCTTATTCTTCTTTCTCTCTCATCTCTTTCCTAACTCTAATACCTGATTTATGGTTTCCTCTCTCTGCTCTGACTTTACGTTTAGAGCTTTGAGGCGTTCTTACCTTCCTTCGGGCTCAAAGGGAAGCTTTTCTCTCCAGAAAAAGGTGAAATAAAAAAGGCAACAGCACCTGTTTTTCCCTCATATTTAAAAAAAAAAAGGCAGAGTGGTCCTCCTCGTCAGACGGCAGTGACGTTCTCCTCGGATTAGAGACTGCACCGCAGCACGGTGATCAATCAATCAGCCACCAGCTGAGCAGAATCTGACATCTTTCATCACGGCAGCAACAAGATGATGAAGCAGCCTCAGGCCTGTCTCTCTGTCTCTTTATTGAACAACCATAGTATTCAGAAATGACGCCTATAAACGGCAGCATATATGCAAAGATGCTCTTAGCTGATTTAAGCAAAGAAAGCCTGAATATTACCACAGTTTGCACATGAGATGCACGACATATCGGCATTAGCGTTGGTATCAGCCGATGTTAGCCGTAACGTGGATGTATAAGAAAAGTAAAAGTATTCCACTCACCATTCAAAGACTTTAAACTATTACGCTGATTGCTGGATGAGGGCTCGACGAGTGATGTGGGGGGGCAGCCAATGAGTCCACCTTTACCTGGTCTCTTTCTCAAAGTACTCTCCAGTTTTGATAACTCTCATTAATCGGTCGCCAGGCATGTAGCAAATACCCCCCAGAGCTACCAGGCAGCCTTAAGAATCTCTTTGCAAATATTCCGGTTGAGGATTTCTACTTATTCATGGTAATAATCTGGTTTGTCAATTCAGTTAAATTAAATTTAATTTATGTAGCGTCAATTCATGATACATGTCATCTCAAGGCTCTCTCCAAAGTCAGCCTCCATCAGATCCTCCAGGTTGGTGAGAAAGTTTCCTCTCTAAGGAAACCCAGCAGGTTGCATCAAGTCTCTCCAAGCAGCATTCACTCCTCCTGAAAGAGCGTAGAGCCACAGTGGACAGTCGTCTGCATTGTTGATGGCTTTGCAGCAATCCCTCATACTGAGCATGCATGAAGCGACAGTGGAGAGGAAAACTCCCCTTTAACAGGGAGGAGAACCTCCAGCAGAACCAGAACCAGGCTCAGTGTGAACGCTCATCTGCCTCCACCCACTGGGGCTTAGAGAAGACAGAGCAGAGACACAGAAAGCACAGAAGCTCACATTGACCCAGGAGTACTTTCTATGTTAGAGAAGACAGAGCAGAGACACAGAAAGCACAGAAGCTCACATTGACCCAGGAGTACTTTCTATGGTAGATGGTAATAGAGGATGATCTGCCTCCCCTGATGATGTCACAGCTAACAGAACGCCAGACCAGGTGTACCTTCTATGAAGAGAAAAATGACAGAGAACAAAAAGTTAATAGACGAAATAACAACAAACAATGCAGATTGGAGAGCAGTAGGAGAACTCAGCAGAGAGAGAGAAATAGAAAATGATGTCCTCCAGCAGCCTAAGCCTATAGCAGCATAACTATAGAGGTAGCTCAGGGTAACATGAGCCACTCTAACTATAAGCTTTGTTACATCTAGCCTCTAGTAGAAGTCGATATTTCAGCTTTGACTGACATCAAGCCTCATTAGTTCAGGCAGTTTCCGCTCAGTTAAACGGAGCCTTTGGTTCAGTAGAGACTCGGACGCCTAATGTCGTTGCCCAGTTTGTGAGAAACTACGATGAGACTGAAAGTCCGGCGTCATCTTTGGCTTCTCAGGCCTGGATGATGGTGATGATGGTGCCTCTGTGTGCCGCGTGGAGTAAAGGATGGATGTTGGAAATATTCTCCACGACCCTCTGGCTCTCTCCGCTGCTCTGAGCGGTCCCTAAAGCGATAACCTTAAAGTCCTGAAATAATTTAAAACAGCAGCGGCGATAAGAAGCGGAAGCTGTGGTGTTATAAACAACGCTTAAATAATAAATAACGCCTCTGAAGAGTTGGCAGCATCAGCACTGAGCTGACGGGATGTACAGATGGTAAAGCCTCTGCGTGTGTGTGTGTGTGTGTGGGGGGGGGGGGGTTATATGGCGGTTTTCCAGCCTTCGCTCAGAACAACTGGAGCTTCTGCAGCATTCAGACTAGCAGGAATCCCCATTAAACGCGACCCAGATGTCTGGATAGAGACTATTTAAGGGTCGATGTGCAGAAACATTGCAGTGATTAGTTAACGTGTGACGGTTTCTCACAGCTGTATGTTTTTGGTGCCTTCAGCGATTTAACTGACAAAATAAGATATTAATAATGCTTATTACGTAATGTTATCTTTATTTTTATATCTTGGTTTCTTCATATTTCCTTCCAAAAAGACATTTTAGTTTATTAACTTATTTTTTTATGCACCTCAGCTGTCGTTTATTTACTCTGCTTTTTGGATTCCAGTTTTTAAAAGCAGAAGATTTTGTGTGAAATAAATGGTATAAAAATAAACATGATTTCTTCCATATGATTCATTTTTACGATCTTTTAAATTTGGAGATTTGTTTCTAACTAACACAATTTATAAATAATATAAAATATAAGAAATAAATGGAACTAGGATTGTCACGATACAAAAATGTTAGATTCGAAGATCAATAACCAGGAAAATGTTCGATATGTGATACCGTTTTCGATACCACTGAGATGGAAAAAAAGACAATTAAAGGCAGAAAAATATTTTAGTAACATGAAAACTCACCTTTTTTAATCTCAACATTAAATTTTATTTATATAGCGCCAATTCACAACACATCATCTCAAGGCACATTACATGGAACATGCTTTAAATAAGTGTGCAAATGAATGCTAAATAAATAACCCAAATATAACACGCGCCTAGTAGCATGCTAGCCACAGCTAATCACACAACAGGTCACGCTAACATCCGTAAGACGTTTAATGTATTGTATTAAATTAAATTATGAACATAACTTTAATTTACTAACCTTTCAGAAATCATCATGAAGGGTGTCGGTCTGCGAGATGTTTGGACAACTTTGTTGCTGCTTGACTTCGTTGCCACTTTAAAGCTCTGTTTGCTCACAAGTTGTCAAGATCTTTGGGTTTCCCTTCTTCGTTTGCCTCGTATGCTAAAATATTTAGTATCGATATCGTACCAAATTAGTATTATATCTGGATACAGATATAATATGTTTGAGTTGTCAAAAATATCGATACTCTGAAAAGTATCAATATTTTTGACAACCCTGAATGCAACCCAACTCGGCGGTATTTACCTCGTTCGTTCTTTTTAAAAAATCCTTACTTTTGGTAAAGCTCATAGATGCACATATTTTTGTTTAGCTACAGGGCTGAGTAGAGACAGAATGAGGAGTTTCTTTAACCAGAAGGCTTTTTTGCATGATTTTTTTCCATACACGGGTGGAACATGTTTGCTCCTGCTGCCGATGAATCCAACATGTTTCCTGCAGCTCTGTGTGTTTTCAGGCAGATTTAACAGCATCCACCTATAGATGGGTTCAGTCTGAAGGCTGCAGGGCAGCTCCTGCAGACAGAACTACATTTATCCTTCTCCATCTACCAGTCATTCACGTCTCCCTCCTGCACCCACACAGTTTATTTTTAAACCCGCGACCTGGTGGATCTCCTCGGAGGATGGAGCCCACAGCTCTAGTGGAAGTAACAGGTTCCCTGCGCGTCCCCCCAGAGAGCAGCAGTGGGATGGCACTGATTTTATCCAGTTGAACTGATCCTCCCCTCCATTGCCTTTATTATATCAGACTATTTTTATCCAACTATCTATTAATATTGTTTCATTAACCAGTCGGGCTGCGTGGGGAGTGGCGGCCCGGTGGTTAGAGTAGCGCGTTGTGTTCTCAGAGGGCTGATAGAGGCCGGTTCAAACCCGCGGGCTGTTACCGCGGGTCGCTGAGCAAGACCCTCAGCCCCAGATTACTCCCTGTGAAGCTGCTCCCTAAGGGATGGGTTGAATAAAGACAAATTTCAGTGGAATGTACCATTGCAATGACAAAAATATAGCTCTGGAATCTATTATTGTTTTGCACAGAATGCAAACCTGTTATGTATTGTTGCGTCGTGCCTCAAAACTTTGAAGGACTCATGTTAAAGTCCATCATTTGCTACAATCACTTTACTTTTAATGCCTAAAATGCACATTTCTGTAAATGAACCCCCAAAATCATTGTTATAAGTACTTTAATCCCTCTTTATTTGGGATTCATGAAGGAAAACTAATCTGTGGAACATGGCTCATACATGCAAAAATAGAACTAAAAGTAAGAAAATTCTTCTTGAAATGAAAGTATTTTTCCTTGATTTGAGCAGGTAAATGGCACTATTTGCCAATGGAATAAGATTTTTGCACTTAAAATAGGATCAATCCATCTCCATCATCTTATATCAAGTGCAGGATGTCTAATTATCTTGTTTTAGGGGTAAAAATCCTCATTCCATTGGCAAATAATCTTATTTACCTGCTCAAATCAAGGGCAAATACATTAATTTCAAGTAAATTTTACTTATTTTTAGTTCTGTTTTTGCAGTGTATCACTCGCGAAGAGACTGACAGCAAAGCCCTCGAACTCTGACACAGACATTTGATCTTTTATCTTTTTCTCTTTTGCATGGTATAAAGTGAATAATGTTGTTTATGTGCAGTCTTAGCCGGACTGTCCAGAAAGAAATTTCACCGCTGTAACGCGCGGTGACGATGAAGAATCTTTTAAACTTCTGTAAAACTTGTTAAAGATGTCTCTGTCGTGTCAGAAGTGTGTATTGCTGAACCGACAAACAAAGGAATAATGCCGTATGCACACGATAACACGGGGCCATCGCTCCATTTCTGTCAACAGACGTACGCGATATGGATTTAATGTTGACGTCCCTGTAAAAATTTTTAGAAACTGTGTAATATCCCTGCCACGCCACTAGTAGGCGTTGTTCTTTAAAACTCAGCAACATGCACACGCGTGAAAAACACTCCCTGCTCAAAAAGGCTCCATCACTATTAGACTCTTTTTTATGTCTCTTTAAGTAGCTAAGAGTTTAATTCTTTAGGAAATTGTATTCTTGGTCATTCCAGTCGTAACCTTAAAAAAAGACGAATTCTCCTTTAATCAGTAATGGTCATTAGCTAGTGTTTATGGGTGTTATATAAAGTTAACTGAGGCACATTAATGGAGGGAGTCTTTCAGAATTTGCACACTGCCATAGGTGTCCAGTCCAAAACTTTGCATTTTCTCTCATAAAGTCGTTTTATTGATTTTATGCATGCTTTAACTTTTCTTTTTGTAATGGTTTGTCACCAAATGTCCACAAAATGTCGCCGCTGTTCATCGTCGTCCGCCATGTTTATCTGAACTCGCCTGACATCTGAACGTTCCTGACGAGAATCTGATTGTGTGTAGAGCGTTGTGATCACCGACCGTTTAGTTAAGATGTCAAAGTTAAATGTCAGATTATATGTGGAAAAGGTTTTTAATGATTTATCATGTCATGGATTTACTTTACAAAATCCCCCTGAGTTTAACACTCAGCATTTACAATCAACACTGTCACTCTTCACATTGGCATGACTTCATACACTTGACTGCTATTTTTTGTGTTACTTTCTTTAAAATAAATATCTGCAAATGATATTCTTGTCCTTTCCCATTTTTGTTGTTGTTAAAACCCATGAGCCAGGTTGTGATACTTCTTACCATTACAATTTCTACGTGATGGCAACTAATTTAAAACTATTGTGTTCTGCTAAGTTTTCTGCCATCCAAAAAGTGTTCAAAATGTCTAAGATTTATTTTATTTTTTTGGTTTTTCAGTCACCTGGACCATCATCACCTGTGGGATCCCAATGAGTTTGCAGTGTCCTGCTTCAGAATCATCATGTACTCCATCCAGGTAACGTTTATCTAACCCTTTTATACTGCACTAATTCTTAAGTATTCAAAATTCAAGACAGGATATCAGAAGTTTGTTTTTCCTTTTTTGTGATATTTCATGCAGAAAATCAAAAGTAATGAAGGGTCCATTTACGGTTCCGTAATCCAATATATGGGATTAGATGACAAAAAACCCAGATTAAAGGAATTTATGAGTGATCAGCATTAGTGGTAAAGCTGAGCCTTATTGCCCTTTGTACAGGAAACCTTACAGCCGGGCCTGAGAAGTAATAGTAATGTAATATAGTAAGAAGCATTCGTTGTGTTTCTGTGTGACTTTCATAAGATCTGAAGCGCCGTGAGCTGCGATGAAGTCCAGCACATGCAGCAAATCCTCTGAGCTGCGGGTAGTTGTGAGTGATGAGCAGAAACCAGCAACGCTGCAGTCGCTGGCTGGTTCTGGTCGGGCAGATGGCCTGTGAAAGGAGGTTCTGCAGAAAAAAGTTGAATCCTATCTCTGCCTCTTGTTGTGCCAAAAAATTATTTAATATTTAATCAAATAAACCTCGGTCTGTCAGGTGTTTTCCTGTGAATATAAGACCAATTTGGCTTTGAGATGAAACAATAAGTGAACGAGGGATTAGAGTTCAAGTCTGACAGCAAACTCTGCACACATGGAATAAATTAGTGACAACTTCTCTTAATGTATAGGAATGTATTACCAGAAATAATTCAACTTTAAGTCTAGTATATTTCAATCAATAACTCTTCTTTACTAGGCTGGTGAGACTTAGCTAAAACTACTAAGCCATGTTAAGATCAAAGATACTAAGGAACCTTGTACACAAAAAAATAGAATGAAGGGGCAAATAAAATGGTTGCAAACCATCATCATAAGAATTATTCTATGACTTTAAAGCTCAGTGATAATCTTTGTTCGAGAACCAAAGTTTATCTTAAAGAATATGGAATCAGGTTAAACTAGCTTGTCTAATTTAGAGCAACAATTAGCATGGGTTCAACCCATTCATAATGCAACTCAGAGTTAGATAAAACTAATATTTTAATAAATTTTTTATGAATGATTTGCTAAATTAAAAATCAATAACCTGTATGACATTGGATTTGTATAAATATAAATATTTGGAGGGACACTTTAAGGGGATGGACGACATGACGTTAGTTATGCTGGAGGCATACCTAGGCTAAACAACAAGGCAAATAGCTTGATAGCTTTTTCTTAAGTACCACTAAATACCACTAATCAACACTAATGTTCCTTATTAATCTTACAGAAATGCTCGTGGCTTTATCAGATGATTGCAGAGCAAAAAAAATACAGTTTAAACAAACTGTAGTTATTTTTAACTTGGCTTGTAGCAAGCTAATAGCTGCTAATGCTAGCGGACATCAAATAGCTGTTTAACTGGACTTTTTAGTCACATTTTAGTGTAATGAGGGGACCGGAAAGCACAAATGTTAACATCCCATCAGTGTTTAAGACCCTTATGAGAATAAAGTTTGCCACAACCTTAAAACACAGCCCAAAATACATTAGCATATCTTTGTTTCCATAGCTCGCTAGCAGGTAGGTTAGTTTCAGGTTTTAGCTTCAAAACAGAGTAAAAACGCATCTGAAGTAAACGATCTCAAATTGTTTCATCCCAAACCAAACTGCCATGTTTTCCCTGCCAAACTTGATCTGTTAATGTGTCCCACTCTGGTTAGGGTGACCATATTTTCATTAGGGAAAACCAGGACACCTCGGAGCGGGGGGGGGGGGGTTGTAAGGTAAACGCGGCCGGGGGGGGGGAGGGGGGGGGGGGGGTGCGGGGTGTTGTTGTAATGTAAACGCGGCCCAGCGGGGGGGGGGGGGGGGTGTTGTTGTAATGTAAACGCGGCCCAGCAGGGGTGGGGGGTGCAGGGTGTTGTTGTAATGTAAACGCGGCCCAGCGGGGGCAGGTGAAGAGACAAGCGCGGCTGACAAGAGCGAAAGAGGACGTCACACGTAGTGCTGTGCGCAGCGCCCTAGTGCCTGTCAATTTAATGGTCCAATGAAGGTAATTTAAAAAACAGGACATTTCCTCACTTTCTTAAAAAAACCCGGGACGCCCGGGACAGGACGTGAAATACGGACATGTCCCGGGAAATACGGACGTTTGGTCACCCTAACTCTGGTGATTTGGTGACAATCGGCGGCAGCATCTGTGCAGAATCGAGCTGCTGCGGTGCTGCAGCTTCTCAAATCACCTGTTTTATGATTTTTAAAGGTCCACAGCGGCAGGTTTAGTGAGGTGTACTTATTAAATGAAATACTGAAGGAAACTGCAAGCAAACCTGATGGATTTGAAGTAAAAACGGGTCATAACGCAGGTTTTTATTAGATTGTGTTTGCCTATATTTCAACAACCAACGGCGATGAGTTGGTAAATAATGAAAGCAGACAGTACTTGGCTAAGATGCCAGTTTGAAGACATGTTTGTCCGTTTTGGCCAGCAAACGGAATAATGGTGGGTCTCTGATGCTGTCGGTTTGAATCTGGGGGAAGTTTTGGAGGAGCCAGGAGGGGTGAGGGTGCTTCTAGGAACGTCTCACACTCTCATATTTCTCATGGCGGTTAGATTACAGTCTTATATTTATTTTCCTCAAAGCTGAGGCACAACACTCTATATAGTGATGCAGATAAGTGAAACAAATCTTTCAAATGGTGATGGAAACATAAAGTTCAGTTCATGTATTCTACATCATCTTCATTCTACCTGAGAGGGGAGTTCCACTATCACATGGTTTGGCATGTCATTAAAATCATTCCTTTTTTATGCACCTTTAAAGTTAACAGCTGTATGGAGAAACCTCCTGGTGAACTGGAGGGACAACCGTGTAGAAAAATCAACAACAATGGTGCACTGTTCTCTCGTCTCTGCTCTGTTAGATTGGGCTCTTGGAGTTTAGCTCATATTTATTTTTTTTTATCTTTGCCTCCTTTATGTTTGTTTGTCACTTTTATTTGCGGGGGGGGGAGATTTGCATCTGGAGTCTGAGGAGCCTGTTTGATCTAAGAGCCGCAGAAAAAAAAAACAAGTGATCTCCAGATTTATCCAGCAGAGGCACAGTGGAGCGTTCTGCCGTCAGAGGAGATGCTGCAGCATTTCTCAGCCTCTACCGAGATGAAATCGATCTTTCAAACAGAGGCTGATGATGTTCTGAGATCCATTTCACACGCGGCTTTCAAAAAGAGCAGCAGCCGGCGTAATGTTTGGTTTCTAAAGCCATCGCTCTGAGCCCGTTACTCGAGCCGTCTCCCAGCAGGAAGCCAATCCCAGAATGAGACAAACATTGATTTTCATGCTCACAGCAGGAGGGGACGGTCCAGGATGGCAGCTTTTAATCGCCGACACTTTTAGAGAAACGAAAAAAGGAAATATTTCCACATGAACCAAAAATGCTGCCACAGTCTTCAATCAGCAACGTATGACCAGCTCAAACGTGACTTTAAGGAACATGATGCAATTCCTCAGTCCTAAAATGAGGTTATTTTATCTTAGCAAAGGTAGTCCTTGTGGTTTAGCTCCAGTCATCTCAGTTTTCCTTTGTAGCCACCAAACCCTGACCTCGTATGATGTCTCTAATGGACGCCGGCGCTGGTTGCACTGAGCTATATTATACACTGGATTGCTAATTGCCCGCTTTGAAGCCACCAGCCGCCATATTGGTACTCCCTATTTTCCCCCAGTAACCAGGGAATATGTGCGCTACAGCATCGAATAACGAGGATTTTCTCATGTTCAGGGGGGGCTTAAAACTTTTAAAATGTCAAATGCCATATACTTTTATGTTATGTTCTAAAACTATCAAGTACTGAGAAAGTCATGTGCTGAAATATTTTGCATTTTATTCATATATATATATATATATATATATATATATATATATATATATATATATATATATATATATATATATATATATATATATATAATATGAATAACATGTAAAAAATTTTCAGCACCTAATTTCCTAGTAGTTGATAGTGTTAGTACATCCACTGACTGTAGAATTATCTATGAAACGTTTTCACACAGCCAGAAAACTGCTTGTTGTTGCAACCAAATCCTATGAGATTCTGTGAGAGTAGGGAGTAGCAAGATGGCGGCCAGTGACTTCAGTTTTTCGGCAAAATCAGCACTCCAGTGTATAATATAGCTCAGTGGCTGGTTGTAACTGGAATGATGGATAAATGGAGTCGTGGAGGTTTCTGTGCACTTTTGTTTACGTCACTTCTCCTTTCAAAGATCATAAATATTGTTTCACTCAACGAATCGGAACACTGCTCAGTTTTTTTCGATTACGGTTTAGTTGTGAATTTGTTGTTCAGATTCTGTCCTTTTCTCGGACTCATGCAGGCTCAGCACTCGCACCACGTGATCCAGCAGGTCCTGAACCACCTGGACAGTCACAACAAGAGCACGCCGCGGCTCAGAGCCGGCATCGTCCAGGTGCTGCTGGAGACGGTGGCCATCGCTGCTAAAGGATCCGTGGGTGAGTCCTGGAAGTGTTCCGATTCCCTCATGGAGACGATTGTGCTCCCAGCCGTCTTTAATCTTAATCTCAGGCTGCTGAAGTCGGTTAAAAGATGAGCATTTAATTTTCCAACGTGCTGCAGTGTGCTACCCGGCAGAGAAAATGTCACGGTTCACATGAAGTGTTAATAGAAACGCCTCCCTCTGCTGGGAAGAAGTCCATTTAGCTTCTTCTCTGCAGTCGGTTGGAGAAGAAAATGGCAAATTAGTCTGTTTTTCCTTAAAAAGAATAACTGACATTTCTTAGTTAGGTGTCAAAATAAATCAACGATGAAACACGTTCTGATGCAAACCTGCAAGAACTTGCAAAAATGAAGCACTTCATTTAGTTTTTTCCAAAAAGACAATTATAGAAACTGTCGGGTATAAAGCAGAAGATATATTTTCTCTACTTTGATAGGAAGCTAAAAGTTTAATGTTTTTACCAGACTTCTGTCAGGGTCAGCTTGGTTGATTACTTTGGACAAAAATGTAAAATCATTTTTTTATTCCTCTCAGAATCACACTTCTTTTCTGCCACCCCCCCCCCCCCTCCCTGTTAAAGTATGTGATAATTAAATTATATTTCTAAAACATGAAGGTTGTCACCTTGAGAACAGAATAGCAGAAACAAATTAACAGAAAACAAATTAGCGTTTTAATTTGCCATGAAGTCATTTTTCTGTTGTTAAATGAAGGTGAAAATCTACCACCAGAAGAGATAATTAAAAAGTTTGATTTATTCAGGAAGAACTTGCACCTGTTTATGTTTCAATGAACCTTTTTTTTAGTTTGTGTGTGTTTGTTTTTGGGAAAATAAAACGAAATTCCTTGTGGACAGGAATGATTCACGAGTCCAAGGGAAGCGACGTGTTCAACTTTGAAAGCGAAAACCCGACTCCTCCCAATCTGTGGCTCGGTACAGTACACATACGGTGTGGTTAGATTAAAAATGGCCGCCGCTTTGTCCCCTCACTCACCTGACATCAACAAGCATCCTGAGAAAAATAGAGCTTTCACCAACGCTGCTCACTTTATCCTAAACTGATTGTATTTCCTCTACTTTATCAACTCTGTGCTTTAAAGATCCAGGGTTTAAATCCTGACACTAAATATTAAAGAACAGTTTTAATAAACGGTCAGCCAGTTAAATATATAACGTTTGATCGTCTTTTCTTGTCTTGTTGAGGTAGGTTTTTGTGGAGTAGTTGTTAAGCCTGTTACATACTCTGTGAGAACCAAGATGAAGAACAAGAACAACGTTTGATTTGGCTCCGACTATTCATATTTCACGAAAAGCTCAGCTGCAAAACTCTTAGAAATTCCCATCTCACTGTAGTATGAGAAAGACGACACAACATCACGTGCAGATGTAATAAAAAATGTCCCTTCCCGTCACATTTTTGTGCAGTTCTTATAGAAATATAGCTTTATTCTTAATTTTACAACTCTGATCTTCTAACATTATGACTTTATTCTTAGAATATCACAAAAAAGGACCCCCCCCCCTCCCCCCCACTCGTCTCTGGCACCGTGTTATTTCGGGTGTTTTAGAATGAAAAGTTTTTGAAACCTTGAAATAGATCCTATTTGTGTCATTTCAAGTCTTCATTTTGTAGAAATA
The DNA here is from genome assembly GCF_011125445.2 of Fundulus heteroclitus. NCBI lineage: Eukaryota > Metazoa > Chordata > Actinopteri > Cyprinodontiformes > Fundulidae > Fundulus > Fundulus heteroclitus. Next base: position 1,157,713 of record NW_023396835.1, on the reverse strand, counting down.
GTGTTCATAGGGTTGAAATTCAAAATTAAACACTTCAGATTCACATTCAACTAACATTGAAGATTTCTTTTTAAAATTTTATTTTTGTACTGTTATTTGATGAATGGATAAATCATTTAAAAAAAAATCTCGGAAACAAAAGAAGCAGGAAGGGATGCATGTTGATGCCAGGATCATATTAAACTCCTTTAAATCCCAGCAGGTATGAATGAGTAGTTTAAAAAAAAAAAAAAAAAAAAAAAAACAATGAGTGACCAGAAGCACAGAAGAACCTGGTGGCCTGAATAAATCCTGAATTAAATCATAAATTCTGTTTTTGTTTGACAGCTTTTCAAGATGTTTGACTTTGGCATTTCAGTCTCGCCACAAATTTAGGTGGTTTGTGCTGAATGACGATTTATTTTTCTTAGAAAATGCCCAAAAAAGCCGTAGATCAAAAGATAAAACCATACATTTAGTTTTTTTTAAACTTTAAATGTGTTGTCTGTGGTTCTTCTGGTCACTCCTTGCTCATCAGTAAGTGTGGGGGAAGCTGCAGACTAGTCGTGTTGTCGTGGCGTAGCAGATAGTGATGCGTAGAGCAGCAAGGTGACGTGCTAACGAACTCGCTGCTTAGATTAGTTTCTTTTTTTTCAGAAACCAGGAGCATATCGCATCTCCCCCCTCAGGTTAAAGGTTTTATCCGTGGTTTTTACTCTAGAAGAGAGAATTACATTCTGGAAACTTGTGTTGGTTTTAAAAATAATTTTAAGCGCAGCTCATTTTTAGAGCGCGAGGCCTCGTGGGGCCTCAGGCAGTCGGGGGTGCACCAGTCAGACCTGACTAAACGATAATCTGAGGTGTTGCTTTCGCTGACAGAATAAATTAGCCACGCTGTTACTGCAGGCTGCACTTTTCTGCAGCTTGCTGCAGGTGTCCGCTTGTTTCAAAACTAAATTTATTATAACCGCTCCACATCTTTGCACCGGGAACCAAAGTGTCCCACTGCTGATTTGAATCAGGCACTTTTTGCTCGACATCCACAATTTAGTCTGGGATGTAAATGGGCAGTTTTAACAGAATCATGGTATTACAAACTCATGTCATTGCAAAAGTATTAAAGCACAATTATTACCGCTCAGCACATTATTTTTAGATTGTCATGGTTTTGAAATCACGGTGTTTGAAAAGCCCATAAAACCATCCAAACAATCAGGAGTTCTAGTCTGTTTTTCAGGAGAGCTACTTTTTATATAAACTGAAAAGACAAACTCACTATAATTTAGATTTTACATCAGAAACGTCATTAAAATCTTAAAGGAGCCACTAAAAGTTGGAGTTTATTTAACTGAATTGCCATTGTTTTACCAAAAAAATAAATAGGTTCTATTAAATCTGAAGTTGTAAGTTTCTCTATAATCTGCCGGCTCTCCTAAATCAGACACGTTAAACATAAAAATTAGATAATCTGCCACCATTACAACTACTTTTGGTCTCCACACAGCGATTTTTTTATTTTATTTTTTTTCCTGTATGTGTCTTAATCAAAATCATTATTCCTTATAAGCCTGGGCAATATATTGAGATTTTAAAAATATCTAGATTTGTTTAAGAGTATGTGTATATATATATATATATATATATATATATATATATATATATATATATATATATATATATATATATATATATATATATATATATATAATAAAATGTTTTTTATTTTAAAAAACATGAAACAAAACTTAACTGTTTGGCCATTAAGATTCAGCTTCTTTTGTATAGTTTGAAAACAAATCCAAATTTAAAAGTAACAGGAACAGATTTAAATTACCGAATTATTTAATCCAGATCAATTCAATCTTTTTTTCTGGAGCACTTTTAACTGCTTAACTGGATCAATTAATCAATAAAATTATTTAAAAAAAAAACATCAATCCAGCTAATAAAGTAAAATAAATCAAATTAGGTTGAGAAAAATCAGAACTATATTGTGGTAGGTTGTTTTTTTTCATTTTCAGGTGAAAACGTCCCACACCATGATGCTGCCATCACCGTGCTTTAATATGGGGGTTTAGTTTCGTCCCAAAAACAGCCGTGATGGAGACGATTTCCTCCCTAAAGCTGTTTCTCTAATGGACACAATGATCCTTCGGGAAGCTAAATAAGCATATTTGCACCATCATCACCTAATAAAAATGGCCCGTACAAACTTTATGTAACACGCTGTTCCTTTTCTAGAGCTCCTCTGAGGTTTATAGATTTATATTTAATCTCTGTGCGCTGTGAGCAGGTGTCCATCTTTGTGCACCAGTGGCGGCCCTTAGAGCGGATTCTGTTGAAGGTTGGCGTTCGGGTCGTATAAACCTGCTGGTGTGTGGCTGCAGGTCCGACGGTGCTGGAGGTCTTCAACACGCTGCTGAAGCACCTGAGGATGAGCGTGGACTTCGAGCTGGGCGAGAGCTTCAGGAGGAACTCCAGCAGCAGCGTCTCGTCCGTCCGCGGCAAAGAGAGCGACGAGCGCATCGTCCAGAACGCCATCATCCAGACCATCGGTGCGCTGTCGCTCCTCGCCTGGTGACCTGTTCTTAGAAACGTGGGTGGAGCTCTGACTGGTTGCTCTGCTCCTCTCTGCAGGGTTTTTCGGTGGAAATCTGCCGGATTACCAGCGAGCTGAAGTCATGATGTTCATCATGGGGAAAGTGCCAGTGTACGGGACCCCCTGCCACACCATCGACACGGTTAATATCGGGTGAGTCACTGCCAACCATCCTCGCTGCCAACTTTTACAGAACAGACAGAAGGACGAACTAAAACCCGGTTTGATGGCTGTCCACCTGCAGCCCCGTCTAGAATCTGATGGCTGGATGCGTCCTGAAACTCTTTATCTCCCCTTCAGACGAAGGTTGTCTGCTTTAGGTGGCTAAAAGTGACTTTTTTTTTACCTTTTTCATGAATGCAACATCTTGCATTCATGAAAAAGGTAAAAAAAAAATTAAAAAAAAGTTACTTTTAGCCAAATAAAGGTTCAATTCAATTTTATTTATATAGCGCCAATTCATGAAACATGTAATCTCAAGGCACTTTACAAAGTCAAATCAATCATATTATACTGATTGATCAAAAATGTCCTATATAAGGGAACCAGTTGATTGCATCAAAGTCCCGACAAGCAGCATTCACTCCTGGGGAACCGTAGAGCTACAGGGAGAGTCATCTGCATTGTTGATGGCTTTGCTGCAATCCCTCATACTGAGCAAGCATGAAGCGACAGTGGGAAGAAAAACTCCCCATTAACAGGAAGGAAAAACCTCCGGCAGAACCGGGCTCAGTATGAACGGTCATCTGCCTCGACCGACTGGGGTTACAGAAGACAGAGCAGAGACACAACAAGAGAGACAAAAAAGCACAGAAGCACACATTGATCTAGTAATCTGTTCTACATTAGATGGTAGTAGCGGGTGATCTGTCTTCTCTGGATGATGTCACAGTTAACAGAACGCCAGACCAGGTGTACCTACTATGAAGAAAAAGAGAGAGAGCAAAAAGTTAAAAGCTGAAATAACAACAAACAATGCAGATTGGAGAGCAGTAGGAGAACTCAGCAGAGTGAGAGAAATAGACCCTGATGTCCTCCAGTAGCCTAAGCCTATAGCAGCATAACTATAGAGGTAGCTCAGGGTAACATGAGCCACTCTAACTATAAGCTTTGTCAAAAAGGAAAGTTTTAAGATTAGTCTTAAAAGTAGACAGGGTGTCTGCCTCACGGACCAAAACTGGGAGTTGGTTCCACAGGAGAGGAGCCTGATAGCTAAAGGATCTGCCTCCCATTCTACTTTTAGAGACTCTAGGAACCACCAGCAGACCTGCAGTCTGAGAGCGAAGTGCTCTGTTAGGAACATACGGGGCGCCTTCATTCCCCCGCCGTTATTGTGACCCGACCAGAACCAAGACGTTTGTTTCAGCATCGTCTGACTGCAGCAACACAAAGACCTTCATCCTGCAACTTGGAGCCTCGATCGCTGTTCAGAGAATAAAAGCACTCGCAGTAAAATCTGAATCTGTGCTCACTTCCTGTCCCGGACGCCCCGGCAGAGCGCTCTGCTCCCGGGTCAGCGAGATGGAAAAAGGAGAAACAAGTTAAATCAATCGGGCCTCAGGAGAGCAGGGAGGATAATCCTAAATCAGATGAGCTGTTCTCCTCCTCCTCCTCCTCCTCTTCCTTCGCTGCTGCGGGGCACAGGTTTGGCTCTGCCTCATGTCAGCATCCCTGACTCAACGCTCCAGTGGCGTCACATCATCATCATCATCATCATCATCATCATCAGAGTCGAGCTTAAAGCGTGTCCTGTAGGAGCTTCTCAGCAGGAGATGTTGGGTTAAAGCGTTGCTGTATCTCTGAGGCTGATTCCTTACGTTTGTGTTTGCCTTCAGGCACCAGGGCACCAAGAGGATCCAGACCATGCTGCTCAGCTCCCTCATCATGGTGAGACCTCCTCCTTCTTCGCCTCCTCCGTCCTAATTAGGTCTAAAAACGAGAAGATGTAGATCCCAGTGTGTATCCATCTGTTTATCGTCCTTCTAGCATGCAGAGAAATGAATTAGGTATTTCTTTTTTAGTATTAATGTCGCGCCTCCTTCAGAGGCGTAAACACCTGCGGCTCTTTAGGCGCTCCACTGTGGCTCTTAATAACTTTAAATGTGAAGGTCATTCAAAAGTGCTAGCCTTAGCAGTTTTTCCAGGGTGTTTTCATGCAATAAATGAATAATATTTGCATGAAGAATGACATGAATAGTGCAAGGAATATTTATTTTTATGAAGACATTTTCATTTGCAAACTAGGTGCTTTTTATGACATCATTTCTTCTAAAAAAAAAAAAAAAAAACTTTCTGTTGAATAAAATGTATTAATGTCCTTTATGTAAAAGTTAAACCTAAAAAAAATAAAAAAAATAAACACAAATCTCCTATGGTAGATATTATCAAAATCTGTTTTAAGCAGCATTGTGTCTCTAATTGGATAATTTGTTTTACTGGACTGGGGGTAAAAGTGGCTCCCAGGGTTGTTAAGGTTGGAAACCTCCGCTGTGGACACACATCTTTGTGTTTTGCAGCTTTAAAGCTGTTTCCATGACATATTCCTGCTTTTATAGACGATGTTGGTGAAAGTGTTTCTGACAGGATTCCCCTACAGTCAGGGAAAACTAAGTAAACTCTTCCAGATCACGGTTCATGCATCAGGATATACTAAAATCCTTACAGGGTTTAAATCTCTGAAACAGACAACATATTGTTGTAGATTATGTTAGTGAAATACAGCTAATTAAGCAAACAGCAATGCTTATACAAGCATTACATCTTGCTGATGTAAATATTTTGCCCCAATCATCGACTTTTAGTGTCCCTGCATTCCATTCCTGCTGGATTAAAATGACTGTAAATGAGCTTCATGAAGGCTTTTCTTTCCTCATAATGCTTTTATTCCTCATTATAATCACCTGAAGTCTCCGTGAAGTCGTTTCCTTCCCCATCATTACTTCCTCCGCAGTGAGAGCCTCATCTCACCAGATGAGGAGGAACAGGTGTTGCCAACCAGAGGTGCTAACACACAACCCAGGCTGAGACCGCACACTCCTCTCCTGCTGCACCCTTCTCAGCCTTTATCTCTCGCTGCAACCACTGCTGCGGCTGACGCGTTTCCTAACGCATGCGCTTGGCGTGGAGATGAAAACCCGTCTAAAAGCAGCCGCTGTGCACACGATTCCATCGCCTCTAAGAGCCGACGTGACTCACGCTTTACCCTCTGCATCCGTGTGCATGCAGAAATCCAGACAGCAGCTTTTCCTGCAACACTTTTTCTGTTGCATCCTCGTGCACACGCATGCCGACACGCGTTCCACCGCAGATCGCCGCCACCTGCTTCTGTCTGCAGCTGGATGAAGGGTCTGGAGCATTTATAGCTGACTTAGGCTCGATCTTCCTGCGTTTTACCATTGTCACTAGGGCTGAACGATTTTGGAAAATAATCTAATTGCGATTATTATTATTTTTTATCCTAATATTGCGATTTAATGCGATTATTTTCCGTTTAATTTATCATTTATTTTTAAACGCATACAAACAACAAATTAATCTGTTTCATTGCTGTGTAGATCAGGACCTAAAAGAGCTGCTGCTTCTCAACTCGGAGCAGAAATTTTTGAGTTCTGACTACGATACATTTCAACCAAAACTGCGATTTGATTCTGACTTTTCTCCGCATTAAACCACAAGCAACAAAAATGTCCTCTAGATAAAGATGTTTGTAAACAAATTCTATTTAAAACAAGAGCTTTTAATGTTTCTATTAACCAGAATATTATTCAAGAGAACAGCTTTTAATTGATGTGGACATCAACCCTTGGTGAACATAAAGTGCAACAAACAAACAAGTCTATGTATTAGACGGATTGACCAGAACTTAACGCTATGGTGAGATCCGTGAAGGTTTCTGGTAAAACAGTTTGATTATATAAACTTTAAAAAAAAGTAATAAAATTAGATTATCTCACTGCTGCAGCTCTCTTACCCTCCATGTGGAGCAAACCCACTTTAAACATTTTACTAATATCTAAAAGACGCGTCTGATTCACCAAATGTTACATAACGATATTGCAGATCTCTGCGATTTGGAAATCGCGTTTTGTTAAATTGGGATTAAATTGCAAATACGATTAATCGTGCAACCCTAATCGTCACTGTGCGACCTGAGGTGACTCTGCAGACTGTTGGGGTAAAACGGTTGAGCGTTGCTCGTTAGGTTGAAGGTTAAATCCGGCTGGTTCCCCTGCGAGGTGTGAAAGCTACTTAAGGTGAAACACAGCGAGCAGAGTTCAGCTGAAAGGCTAAAAATGTAGAGTAGTGTCTGTTAGCGTCGGTCCCTTTTTAGTGCATCGCTGCTGAGATCTGCTCACCAGCAGCAGGACAGCAGCTACACTGCAAAAACAGATCTAAAAATAAGTAAAATGTTCTTAAAGTTAGTGTATTTATCCTTGATTTGAGCAGGTAAATAAGATTATCTGCCAATGGAATGAGTATTTTGACCCCTTAAAATAAGATAATTAGACATCCTGCACTTGAAATAAGATGATTGAGATGAATTGTTTCTATTCTAAGTGCAAAATTCTTATTCTATTGGCAGATAATATTATTTACCTGCTCAAATCAAGGATAAATACACTAACTTTAAGAACATTTTACTTATTTCTAGTTCCGTTTTTGCAGTGTAATCTTCGGTGCTTGAACAGATCCTCATGTTGTTGTTGCTAAAGGCAGCAAGTTACCGTCTGAACCATCTCTGCTGCTGGTAGACGTGTTGATTAGCAAACTGTGATCGGCTCTCGTCTTCCCGCTCCTCAGGTGACCTCCGGGTTCAAGTCCAAGTCCATGTCTGCTGCGTTGCCGCCGCCCTTCCTGGACCCGCTCTTCTCCATCTCGCTGATGGAGGACAGCGAGCTGAGGCAGCTGGTCCTCGAGATCCTCCACAACATCATCGACCGGCACGATAACCGCGCCAAGCTGCGCGGCATCAGGTAGCGCCGCGGTTAGCCGCTCCACGCCTCGCTTCTACTCTCTGAGACGCCGGTTTCACAGCTGAGGTTTGTTGTTTTTTTTCTCCCTCTTTTGCAGAATTATCCCCAATGTTGCAGCGCTGAAGATTAAAAGAGAGAAGATCTCTAAGCAAGATGTTGCATTCATGAAAAAGGTAAAAAAAAAAAAGTTACTTTTAGCCACCTGTTGTGGCCATTTATCATAAATTTTGTGGATTGTAATTTCTACCAATTTAGTTTTCTTCTTTGGGTAGTTAGAATATATTTCAGGTAGTTTAGAACCAAAATTTGTAATTTGTAATTAATTTTTATATTTCAAAATGTTTAGATTACGTTGTTAATTGTTAGACCCTCCCAATAATTTGAGTAATTAAGAACACAGCGGTTGCTTGGTGCAGGGCTATTGTTTGGTAAATGTCTGGTGTGGACGGGAGGTTTTGGAAATTATTTTTTGACCACTTTTGGAGCTTCAAACAGCAAATTGAGTTAATTTTTCGTTTTCAACAAGTTGCAAGAAATTTTTTAGTCAATATTTTGTCTATAAATCACATATTTTTACAAATCAATGAAGTCGGAAGTGCGTGCAAATCAAACCACCTGTTACCACCCACGGCCTATGTTGGATTTTTGTTTTTTTGGAACATGGACACCACCTAAAGCAGAAATTAATAACTTGTAACAAACACAGAGGAAGCTCTTTCCTGGGGTAAAGTTAACTTTGTTTCTAAGGAAGGTAAAAACAAAAGTTCCTGGGAAAAGGAACGTGTTTTCTGTTCCAGAGAGAGCTCCTTGGTAAGGTCAATCATTTAAAGTTTCTGGGGTAGGTTCCCCGGAAAGGGAACCTCTACCCATGTTCTCCAGGGAAAGGGAACCTCCCTCCACATTCCTGTGGGAAGGTAACACCCAGGTTTTAATTTACAGGCTAAGTAAACCCCTGGGATCCTGGGTAAGGCAACTAGGTGCAAAAAGGGAACTAAGAGTAAGTAAAAAAATAAGTCTTGAAATTAATGTATTTGTCCTTGATTAGAGCAGGTAAATCTGATTATCTGCCTAAATTTAATTATTATTTTACCCCTAAAATAAGATAATTGGGTATATTCACTTAAAATAAGATGATGGAGATGAGTTGTTCCTATTTTAAATGCATAAATCTTATTCAGTTGGCAGATCATCTTATTTCCCTGCTCTAATCAAGGATAAATACACTCATTTTGAGACTTTTTTTACTTACTTTTAGTTCTCTTTTTCCAGTGTGGGTGTCTGGGAAGGTAACCTGTGAGTTTCATGTTGCTGCCATGTCATTCTGACCAGTGGGAATAATTTTGTAATGCTTGGATCTACAATATTTAAATTTAGTTGACTCAAAAAATGAGACACACACGAAATACAAGAGAAATAAACTTGTCCAACCAGTCTTTGAGAAAGTGTGGCAGCCAAACACTCTTAGATCCCTTTAAGACGGTCTCTGCGCTCATTGACCCCGACGGCATGGGGCCCGTTCTCCCTCTGCTCCTGAATCCTCCAGGTGCTCTCAGGTGCGCTGTTCACCTGTAATTCACACGCGCACCGCAGCCTGGAGAGCGAGCGACCGCAGGACCGGAACCAGCGCCGGCTCTGCTCGTTTGATGGGATCCGACTGTAACTCATTAGAGGTGAACGAGGAGTCGCCGGCCTTCGCTTCCCATTAACCTCCACCGCGAGGCGAGCGTCGCTCCAGCCCGTTTATTTATTTCACGGTCGATGGGAAATCTCCGTCAGCTCTGAAACAAATGTGGTTATTTTTAGACTGGCTCAGAGTTAACTGCATTGATCTGTTTCTCATCCTTTGAATTCTCAAGCAGAGAGCTGCTCTGGGTCTTTAACGTGTTGGTTTTTACACTTCAAAAACAGAACTAGAAATAAGTAAAAAATGTCTTGAAATGAGTGTATTTGTCTTTGATTGGAGCAGGTAAATAAGATTATCTGCCAATGGAAAGAGTCGTTTTACTCCTCAAATAAGATAATTAGATATAATGCACTTGAAATAAGTTGATGGGGATGAGTTCTTCCTATTTTAAGTGCAAATATCTTATGCCATTGGCAGATTATCTTAGTTACCTACTCAAATAAAGTACAAATATACTCATTTTAAGAAAATGTTAACTTATTTTTAGTTAAGTTTAGTCTGTTTTTGCAGTGTATTCAGTTGTATCGTAATTCACCATTAAACCTTTGGCGACTAATGTCATAAATGTCAGGCTGAGGGCGTTGGACGTCTTTAAAACGTCGCGGCTCTAACCCTTCGTTATTCTTTTTCAGTTCAAGGAATCGGACCGACGTCCAAACACAAAGATGTTCTGCTTAGTTGCAGCAGATTCAAAAGTAAATTTGAACAACTTAAGAAGATCGTTTTTTTCCTGAAACTGTTGACTGGTTGAGTCTGAAATGGTTTTCAAAGCGTCGTTGTTGGTTGGGTTCTACACACTGGATGTTGCACCCTGCTGGCTGGAAATGCTCAACAAATGCGGTGGATCAGAGCCTAATGTCTGTTATCCTTCACCGTCGCTGAGCTCCATCGCTGTCCAAAAGCTATTAAGATGCTATTAATGAGACGCATCAGCCCCCCAGGAGACTTGGCGCTTCATTAACGCCAACAAACACTGAGGTTTGTTTGCTTCGCTCCCACAAACGGCGTCCTGCCGCGACAAAGGCAGTCGGTCCAGGAAATAGTCGGATCCCTAATGTGTGCCGAGCTCTTGATGGATTTAAGGTTTAAGCAGAAGAGGGAGGATGGAAATCAGGAAAGATTGACAGAGAATGTGAACTAGCTTGTATCTGATGTTTAGCTTTCACGACATGCACTGAAAAATACCTTAAAGCGTCTGATGGCGCCGAGGCTGGAAGATTTCTAAACAGAAAGCCCAAAAGCTCCTAAAGTCCATCAGAAAGTCTGAGGAGCAGCTTTTCTCTGTCCTATAAGTCTGACTTTAGTCGTCCAGCTTGATGTCAGACCAGAGCTTTTAAAGACGGACCGTGGGACGGGTCCAGGTCTAATGAAACAATAAGATCAAATAAAAAATGGACTCTGGAAAAAAGATGTCCCCAAACTTTGTTCTCCATCCTGTTGTCCAAATGTTGTCGTATGATGACATGATGGATGGAAACATGTTTTATGTCCATTCATTCATTCATTCATTCATTTATCCTGTTGTCAATATGTCTGTCCAGATGTCCCTCAGGTCATCCATCCATGTCTGTTTGTCCATCCATCCATCTCTCCATCTGTTTTATGAAATGTTTATTTCAGGATCGGGAGAGATCGGCAAACACAAAAAAGGACTCAAACACTGTTTCTGTTAGAATATAAGGCACACATTTATTATTCCCCACAGAACACAGCAACACAAAACAGCAAGCACTTCGCACACGCAAAGTAGCAAGCACTTAAAGCCTGGCAAGCTTTCAGACAGGCGTGTTGTTCCATCTCTTACCATGGTTAGGACTGGGAAGTCGGTCAGTCCGGTTAGAGAGCAATCCAAGCGGCCGGGCGTCCATACAACCCACGGCTGACTTCAACAACTGAGGGCGGTCCCCTCCTTTTTATACCAATAAACAAAGTATCAGATGGGAGCGAGAGTGGCCACTTCTCCCTCCATCTGAGCTGTTCGTCCCGTTTCCAAAACAAAAAACGTTCCCAGCATCTCAGCAGTGTGAAGCAAAATAATATTGCAAACTCAGATAATAGCGCAAATATAAGCAAAATAAGGAATACAGAATCAGTCTTTCCCACAACACATTGTCATAGGTTCCCCCCACAAGTTAAAACAAGTTATAACAAAATAACACATGTGGTTCTTAGTTTTATGTGAGCAACATAACAGGCACGAGCATGTATGTTGCTCTTAGTTTAAAACTAACCAGTTTTTCCCAAAATACATAGTCAAAGAACAAAAATAACTCTTTAATATATCACCATCCATCCAACTATTTGTCCATCCATTATCCATCCATCCAACCGTCCATTATGCATCCATCCATTTGTCCATCTATCCATCCATCCAACCGGCCATTATGCATGCATGCATGCATGCACCCATCCATCCATTTATCCATCCATCCATCCATCATCCATCCATCCAGTCTATGGGTTTAGCAGGCTCCATATTTGAGGTCTGATCTTGGTAGAAATCTCTTCCGTATCTTCAGACTGAAGTTGTTTATTCATAAACTAGCATTTTAAAAAGCCTGGTGATGGAGAGTGAAGGAAGGGAGCAGATCCTCCTGCTTGTAGCTTCATCAGAGCAGCAGCTCCCTAAATATGTTTGAAACGTGTCTAAATGTCAAAGTCAGACGAAGAGAAGAAAGCAGCGTCTGAAGCCGGTGCTAACCGGTGATCCTCAGGCAGATTTAAGGCAGTAGTATAGTCACATTTTCATTCCTTATTTAATCCTCGTCTTTGTGTTCTCCTCCCAGCACGGTCAGCAGCTCTACCGCCACGTCTATCTGGGCTGCAAAGAGGAAGACAACAACCACAAAAACTTTGAGCTGCTCTTCACAACCCTGGCCATTCTCACCATCGAGCTGGCCAATGAGGACGTGGTCGTGGACCTGATCCGACTCTCCATCGCTCTGCAGGTAACGCCACTGTTTAGAAATAAACCGGGATCTTAATTGGCCGTGGAGGAGATGGTACCAAATGCTATGCAATTCAATGATCTCATAGAAGAAAAGTGTTCCCAGTGATGTCCTGTGATGGACTGGTAAACTGTCCAGGGTGGCAATGTGTGCGATTTAGACACTTTTTTAGAAATGAAGGCATGTAGAGCAGTGACAACAAGGTGAGCTCATCAAAGCCGACGTCCTGCTCTGAAAGCGCCCCGCCGGGCATCCGTGTCTGCAGGAAATGGCTCTGAACAACGAGGAGAACATGCCCATGTCCATCCGCTGCGGCATCATGGCGCTCGTGGCGGCGTACCTCAACTTCCTGAGTCAGATGATCGCCAACCCGCCGTTCTGTCAGCACGTCAGTAAGGTGCGTCATCAACCAGAAGTTACGCCTTCTTATACACGTTGGGTTGTTTTGTTCATTCCTGCCGTCGCCTCTTCAGGTAATCGAGTTGAGAAACATGGACGCTCCGTACCTCCTGCCTGAGCACATCTTCAGAGACAAGTGTCCGTAAGTGTTTACTTTGTGGCAGATTGTAGGGTTGAATTGGGAGAAACTAAGGTTTGATCTATAAAGTCTGTTTCACTATTGATTCTCTTACGCTGGATGCAAGGTTTGCCACCTGCATCGTATGGCTAAATTCAATTAAATTTTATTTATATAGCGCCAATTCATGAAACATGTCATATCGAGGCACTTTACAAAGTCAAAATCAGTCAGATTATACAGATTGGGTCAGATTATACAGATTGGTAGAAAATGTCCTATATAAAGGAACCAGTTGATTGCATCAAAGTCCCGACAAGCAGAATTCACTCCTGGGGAACCGTAGAGCCACAGGGAGAGTCGTCTGCATTGTCCATGGCTTTTCAGCAATCCCTCATACTGAGCAAGCATGAAGCGACAGTGGAAAGAAAAACTCCCCATTAACGGGAAGGAAAAACCTCCAGCAGAACCGGGCTCAGTATGAACGGTCATCTGCCTCGACCGACTGGGGTTACAGAAGACAGAACAGAGACACAACAAGAGAAACAAAAAAGCACAGAAGCACACATTGATCTAGTAATCTGTTCTACATTAGATGGTAGTAGCAGGTGAGCCGTCTTCTCTGGATGATGTCACAGTTAACAGAACGCCAGACCAGGTGTACCTACTATGAAGATAAGAGAGAAAACAGAAAGTTAAAGCAGAAATGACGACATTCATTTCAATGCAATAAAGGCTTTGTGATTAAAATGTCCATGTGGAATCCAAAACTTCCCAACATCCAGCTGTATATTAAACAGTAGAATGATTTTAATAATGAAGTTTTATTAAAACAAACAACAGCTTGGTGTCAGTATGGTGTCTCTGTACATCCATCAGACTGGACAGGTCTATAAAGTCCAGAGGACGGCTCCTTAGCACCGATGGAGCTCACACGAGAGGTTTTAACTTTTTGGTTCAAACTTTCGGTCCCGTTTTGTGAATGTTTAGTCCAGCCCTCTGTTGAAGTGTGATTAAGCCACAACCCTGTAATATGAGGCCCCAGTCCAAAACAGGGCCAATAGTTTGAAACTGGAAAAAAAAATCTGAAAGTGTAAAAATAAATAAATAAATAAATTATTTACTATTTTGTTTAGTTTCAACATTATTTTCTGTTTAAATTTATTTTTTTCAGTTTCAAATTGTTTTAAGTTTTAAATTTTACATTTTTAAACAAACATTATGAGCCTGATTTAGCTCCACACATCAGTCCTTCCTTTCATACTTTCCATCCATCTGGTGCTCCTCTGTTTCAGTCCGTTGTGTTAAAATAGCACACATTGACCAAAGTGCTTTCCAATACAACACAGAGATGCATAGCCTAAAATAAATCAAACTTTATATAAACTATTAAAGACACAGAAAGGCAGAAGCTGCTTTAACCTGGTGTTAGGGCGGTCTAAGAGCGTCTGGTTACTCAGCCTCAGCGCTCCTACACAGGTGTGGAAGTGAAGAGGCTCTGACAAGTACATGGGTGCCAGTCCGTGTAAAGTCTTAAAAGTGAGTAATAAAAATTTCAAAGGGATCCAAAATAAACCAAGAAGCCAGTGGAGAGAGAGCAGGACAGGGGTTATGTGCTCACACCTCTTAAATCCAGTTAGAAGATGGCCTGAAGACTTTAAATTTAACCATCAGTGGAGATGAGCCAAAACTAACGGAGAAATCCAGAACTTTTACACTGGAAACCTATGAAATGTTGTGGGTTTTTTTTAAAGAGCATTTTGATGTCTTGCATTAGAAAAGGTTCATGGAGACGGCCGGATTTGAAAATAAACAGTTTTTACGCCCCCTGGAGGTGGTTTTGGACTTCACGAAAAAAGAGTTGATGCACGAAACGGGGGATGGAAACACGTTTGCTGAAGGATTTCTGACGTAGCAAAGGTTTAGCTCACATAACTGATCGGCTGTTTCTGCTGTCAGCGTCTTCCTGGATATTCCCAGAAAACATGTAGAGCGGCTTTTCTTACGTTACAGTAACATCGCCAGTACTGGTTGACATATCGAAACGTTTACGACAGCGACGTGTTGCTGAAAACCTCTCTGCTCTCATCGTGCTCCATGCTAGTTCGTAGCCTCTACTTCCTGTTCATTACAGCCATGCCTAATGTCAAATATTTGGCTAAATTAATTCACTTTTAGTGGATGAATACAAGCCCTTTTTTTCTTTTTTGTGATATTTTAAAAGTTTACTCAAAATTTGCTTGACATTTTGATGGAAACGTAGCTGCTAATTGCAGTTCACAACCTTTCCACCAGGGGGCACTAAATGATAATCAGTGCACCTTTAACTCTGTATATTGGATGTTTGAGAACTTCTCTGTTGTTCTATAACCTCTTGCATCATTTCACAGATCAAAAGTTGATGCAATCAACTGGTTTCCTTATATAGGACATTTTTGACCAATCTGTATAATCTGACCCAATCTGTATAATATGATTGAACTTGACTTTGTAAAGTGCCTTGAGATGACATGTTTCATGATTTGGCGCTATATAAATAAAATTGAATTGAATTGAATTGAATTGAAAAGTAATGACCAACCTTTGATCTTCGGGTAATTATTTTGAAGCTTCTTTATTTGAAGGTCCTCGCTACAGACTATAAACACACCAACGCTCTGCTCAGTGGCAAATTAAACCTTGCTCTATAATCTGTGGATTATAAACGCTCTAATCTAGAATCCCCTTTATAGAAAACTGCAGGGAGAGGATTGTTACATGATACATTTTGCTTTATTTGTGGACATGCCAAGTCCTCCTTACTGTCAGTTTTACTGATCGTTATTCAAACGTACATTTTTTTTGTCCCGTTCCAGTCTTCCTGAATCCTTGGACAAAGATGACAGGCAGCTGTATTTCCAAACGGCCGACATGGCCGAGTGTCTGGCAGGGCCGGGGTACAACGTGGAGAGGTTGTCTGTCCCGTACATCCCCCAGGTCACAGGTACGATTCCTGCCTCCTCACACTCTGATAATCACACCAAACAATTAAAGTCTGCAAATTTACATTTCCTTTTCTGGAAAGTGTTAACATCTGACAAAAAGCACCACGTCATCCCAAACAAGCGGCTATACTGTGTGGTAATGTTACTTTAAGATAAAATATATGTTAATACAAAAATAACGGCCTATACTAAGGCATCCGGGAACTTGCATGGTGCTTTCTACAACTTGTAGAACTTGCCTAGGTCTTTCCAGTACCTTCCTGGTACTTCCAGCGAACCTTCAGGATAATATGAACTGACTTGTTACCTGAAAAGAGGCAAATTATTCACCAGCCCAACCATATGGTGATGTACGTTTTCAGAAAAAGCCTAAAATATCATCATGAAGTGTAGAAAACTGCAGAAAATGTTGCACAATTCATCGATACGTTACATTTTATAAAATATACAAGCTGATGGTGACACAGGTAAGTTATTTTCAAAGTATATTTTCTAAACATCCAAGCGTCAGGATGACTTGCAGCTT
This sequence comes from Fundulus heteroclitus, assembly GCF_011125445.2. Taxonomy (NCBI): domain Eukaryota; kingdom Metazoa; phylum Chordata; class Actinopteri; order Cyprinodontiformes; family Fundulidae; genus Fundulus; species Fundulus heteroclitus. Next base: position 1,141,503 of record NW_023396835.1, on the reverse strand, counting down.
AGTCGTGACTTTATTTTATCTCTAACCAAAGGTTTCCCTCTGTTCTCTCTGCCACACGTTGGTGTTCAGTGCTTTACACAGTAGGAAAAATCCTCCACAGGTGCAAGCAGACATCCAGAGGTAAAAAGCTAACCTAGAGCTGGAGTAGAGTCCTGTAGCGATAGATTCCTGCTATAAGATACGACCTTCGTTTAGCTCCCTTAAAAGACCCGAGACCGGCTGTTCAAAGTCGCTAGAAATCAGCTTGTGGAGTCCCCCTTCCTCCTTAGGGTCCGGATGTTCTGATTGGTCGGCTCTCATCAGGCTCTGCCCACCTACTCCCATCGCTTTAGCTCAGGTTTAAAAACAATAAAAGAGTTTCCCTGGATGCAAAGTAAAGTTTCACTAGAAGTGGGTAGATTAACCAAAAGTTGTACTAAAGCAAGGGAAGCATTACTTCATAATATTTTTATTCAAGTAGGAGAAAAAATCAGTCAAGAATAAAAAGATATTTAGTAGAATAATTACTCAGGTACTGTTTGATCATAACATCTGATTTAATGTGTACAAAACTATGTAATCAGACAAAAATATAAAGTTATGTGCAGATTTTGGTGTTTTTAAAAAATAGATTTTTAAACAATATCACAAAAAACAAGTACAACTAAATTATACACTACAAAAAGGGAACTAAAAGTAAGTGAAATTTTCTGGAAATTTGTGTTTTTTTCCTTTATTTGAGCAGCTAAAAAAACTATTTGCCAATAGAATAAGAGTTTTGCACTTAAAATAAGAACATTTCATCACCATTATCTTATTTCAAGTGCAGGATATCTAATTATCTTATTTTAGGGGTAAATATACTTGCTTTTCGTTCCCTTTTTGCAGTGTATAATTTCAAAGTAACAAATTCATGTGTAACAAGCAAAGAACCAAATAAATTTTCCTGTAAACATAAACCTTTTGATTCCCATACTTACAGACACTAATAAATGAAGGCCAATAATGATTTATACTGTTAAGTGGATGTTCATCTGAGCTCTAAATGGCTCAACAGATAGAAAATAACTTCATATTGTGCCACTTTTATTTATGAAGCGCTTTAAATAAACCAAGGTCCACAAAGTGCAGAACAGCGTGCTGAATAAAATTAGACTAGTTACAGACAGTCACATTAAAATGGTTAAAATAGAGTCAACCTCTCAGGATGGAATAAAGGCTTCAGCAAATAAATGTGTTTTCAGAAGATTCTTGCTCTCAGAGAGGTCTGCCTGACATACAGAGTTAGCTAAAGTGATGGTAGCCTCTAAGTTTACGCTTAAGCTTTTAGGCACCAGGAGCGGCTGCTGGTTGGCAGACGTAAGGGTGGATTTATGTGACTGTAGCAACACGGAGGGCGTTAGGAGATTTAAGAGCAAAGAAAAGAACCTTAAGAGGAACCCTGAACTGTTCAGGCAGCCCAACGTTAACGCCGGGCTCGTCTGCCCAACATGCTCAGCTTTAACTTTCCGTATTTCACCGAAGAAACGGAGCAGAGTTTGACTTTAGGAGCTCAGATCAGCTGACTTTAGCTAAACGTTTGAGGCTCGAAGCTTTGCATGAACCGGCAGGAAAACTTTTTATTAAAACGACCAACAGTGAACACGGTCAGTGTTTTCTTTCCTTTCCTCAGAACAGAAGCTGTTTATGTAGCTAGAGACGGACCTTAAAACGCTTTAATAACTTGTTGAACCGTTTATTTTATTTTTTTACCTGCCGTTGCTCCTGGACTCACGGTGGTGAGTACATGATGATCTGTGAATAGTTTAGCTGTGTTTGGCGCCAGTCTGTGTTTTCATTCTAGAGTTGGATAAATTAACCGTCGCTGTTTGGTTCTGTTTTTTGGTAGCAGTGACGTCACATTGTATTAAAACCATTAATGCACTGTATTGTACTGGGACACATGTGCTAGTTTAACTCCTTCAGGTTTTAACTGGTCTGATCTGATTGGCCGATACATGAAAACACTCTATAACCTTTTGCTGTTGAGAAAAAGTCAGCTGACAGCTCATATCCAACTCAGCTGCTGTCTGAAAACCTGCTTTTAATTTCATATTGGACCTGCTTATTGATGGTATATGTAAGTAAGGACAGGGTGAAAATGCTGAGTCACTGTTTTCTACGGTGATTTAAAATTGTCTTGAAATTAGTGTATTTGTCCTTGATTTGATCCGGTAAATAAGATTATCTGCCAATGGAATAAGATTTTTCACTTAAAATGGGAATAAAGCATCTTATTTCAAGTGCCGCATATAAAACTTTCTTATTTTAGGGGTCAAAATGCTCATTCCGTTGGCAGATGACCTTCTTTACCTGCTCAAATCAAGGACAAATACACTCATTTCAAGAACATCTTATTTACTTTTAGTTCCCTTTTTGCAGTGTGGGAAGGCAGGAGCCCACAGCATCCCACCCTGCATCAGTGAGAGGAATCTAAGACTGTTTTATGGAAATAATTCCTGAAGTGTGAGAGGAACCTTAATAGAGAAGCTTTAGGTGGAGCGAGTTGCCAGGTTTGGGTTTGGACCTCTCTGTGGGTCATGATATTCCTTTGGTTAAGTTAAACAGAAGTAAAAATGATTCTTGATCTTGCATGGTCTTCATAATCTTTATGATGAAGACAAAGGCTGGTTGTTGCTGTTATCTGTAGGGTTCCAGTCATTCTGTTGGGTGTACACTGACACAGGAGTTAAGATCAATGTTTATCAGGAGGGTTTTTGTGCTAAAATAATTTTCTGACATGGTAAGCTGCTGCAGCTCTGCAGGGACGTCTGTTCTCTTTTAGCCGCTTTTAACCAAAAGTTAAGGTCGAACTGTAACTATGGCAGCGCGATATCTTGCTGTAGTGAGATAACATCAATAAATATTACGATGCCGCCATCGGTTACGATATAAATCTATTTCCTTCGTTCCTCCGGCCTTCCATCACTCCGTGACCGTCAGCATTTTTTAACAATGTCCTCAGTGTCCGGTGTGCACATCTCTGTCCAACTGGCTAAATATTATATTTACATGTGAAATGCAAGTTCAAAACACTTGGAAGATGTTAGCTATTAACTACTGCACACCCGGCAGCCCTTTATTATGAACATTGCAATATGTCCGGGATATATTGTGCAGCGTTAATGGCAACCCGGTCAGTACTGTAGACCATAGACATTATAAATGTAGACGCGTCATTGGGCGGGTTCTGCCTGCTGTGGATGCGTCAGAGCGTCCGCCATGTTGAATGTGGCAAATCTGCAAAAAAGTATCAGAGGGAGTTTCATCTCAGAATATACTTTCTATTCGTAATATTTTTATTTTTGTAATATTACAAATATAAGTTTATTTTCGTATTCCTTTAGCTTCGTTCTCCTGACTTTATTCTCGTAAAGAATAAAAATAATTAAAATGATCTAACCTGGCCCTTTTACTCCAGGACTAAAATAGTTCTGCAAACTGTGACTATTCTGGAAATGTTCCCCCTTAATTCTCATAATACGACGTTCTTCTCATAATATTACTACTTTTGTTATTTATTTTTTTTACTTTATTCTCCTATGACTTTTCTGTCATTTTAGTAATTTTATTTCTTTAATACTCTGACAGAGAGAGAGAGAGAGTGAGAGTGCTATAATCAGGACATACAGTTATATAGAAACACACGCCTATTTATTTATAATACTTCAAAATCTATATATGCACATGAATATCTAAAAACATCGATCAATAGCTCTCTGTTGTGCCAATCTCTATCAATTAATCTATAAATATTTCACTACTTTCTGCCACATACAACATGGCGTCTACGTTTATTTGTGCTGTAGACGGGGAGTAAAACAATCTGCTGCGAAGTTAAAGCTCAGGTATTTGCTCTACAGCGACCCCTGGTGTTCAGGAGGAGCCCTGCAGTGAGGCGGGTTCTTAAACCATTTTCTGCTCTCTCATCTTCTCCTTAAACGGAGTAAAAGATGCATTTAAGGCACATAACAGCTGTTAGAGTTTCAGCCTGGGAAGCTTTTCCCTGTGGTCCAAAAAAAAAATAATTAAAACTGTCTGAATCTTCTGGAAGAGTTTAAGTGAGAGCAAATGTCAGAAGTACAGCAGCGGAGTGAGAGCCGTGTTTTCTGCAGCTTTTTTTAATCTCCCGTCCTTTGGGACGAGTTTCCTCATTAGTGCCGACTGCTGAGTCATTCCTGCTCAGAGTTCGCAGCAAAGGTCGCCGTGACTCATGGAGAAAGTTAATTATGAAGCGCCGCCGCCGCCGCTCACTGTTTCTCCTCTGTTTGCACACCTCGTCTGGCCCTCCTCAGCCAAACTCACAGGAGACTCTCTGGCTCTGCAGAATCCGTCCCCCGTACAAAACCGGAGCGCCGCACCCGGAATCTGAGGGGTGTTCTGTGTCCGGGGACAGAGACGAGCTAAAAAATGTAAAATAACTGGAATAAAATAACACCAGTAGGCCAATTAATGGATGACTGTGCAGTTCTACAATCTCTTTTGAATCCCTTATTAATTTGACTTTTTCCCTTCTTTAATGTTGTTCTGAAAAGTCTTCATTACCTTGAACATTTAGCGCCTTTTTTATACATTTGATTTGTTCTTTTCAAATGACTTCGACTCGTATCACTGGTTTGTTTTGAGCCATCGAAGCTGTTTAATAAAGTTAATTTGAACAGATTTTTATGAGCTTTTGCTGATTTTTGGCATATTTCAGCCATTTTGTTTTTAGTTTTTACTTGTTTATTCTGTTTAAAAGTCCAAATGTCCAAATTATTTCCTTTTTTTTAATGCAAAGCCCTTTGAATCCAGGAGAAGCAGAAGCTTGGAGACCTAACAGACCGGCACACTATGGAGAGATTTAAAAGCTCTCTGTGAGCCCGGTCTGTGTGTGGCAGGAAATCTAAATGTCTGGCAGCATTCAGGTCAACTTTTTAACTTCTGCTTCACTTCTGACCAGCATTTTTACTCCGACTGCCGGCCTGTACATCACAGAGTCTGCAGTGATTATGTGAAACAGAGCAGCGGTGAATGGAAGCAGCTAAAAGTCAGTTTTCCCCACATATTCAGCCTGTTTTTACTCCAATGGTTTCACGGCTCTACGGTCACGTCGCTGTCATTTTTATTCTGGAAACGCAGATGATCAAATCACACAAACTCTGTAAACGTCATTCATTTGGCTCAGACACTGAGAAACACTTCCTGCTCGTGGTCACAGGTGCAGGAAGAACATTTAGAGAAAACTGTTTGTTTAATAATTAGATCTATAGATGTTTGCAGACTTTTATCCATTTATCTTTCCACTTTGAAAGGTCAGTTCAAAGCTTTTTATTTCCTTTTCACTCCATATATGGTCAACAGATTCTGTTTTCTAAATCTTTATTTTCAGGTTCGGTCATTACATCAGATTGATTCGTTAAGTCGTTAATTAGCCAGCGGCCCTTTACACGGGACAATCGTTATTCCATATTTTAGGGGTGGAGCGGTGAAGGCTGAGAGTTCCCTGGTTCAAATCCACTGAGCTATATTATACACTGGAGTGCTGATTTTGCCGAAAAACTGAAGTCACTGGCCGCCATCTTGCTACTCCCTACTCTCACAGAATCCCACAGGATTTGGTTGCAACAACAAGCAGTTTTCTGGCTGTGTGAAAACGTTTCACAGGTAATTCTACAGTCAGTCAATGTACTAACACTATCAACTAGTGTTGATAGGGCGACTGTGGCTTGATAGGTTGAGATCTGGTCTGGCAACCAGAAGGTTGTGGGTTCGATTCCAGCTTCCCCTTGCCACATGTCGATGTGCCCTTGGGCAAGGCACTTAACCCCAAGTTGCCTACCGAGCTGCGTCTCGGTGTATAAATGTGTGTGCGTTAGTGAGAGCGACTGGGTGAATGTGGCTATAGTGTACAGCGCTTTGGGTGGTCAGCATGACTGGAAAAGCGCTATATAAGTTCAGTCCATTTACCATTTTACCATTTAACTACTAGGAAATTAGGTGCTGAAATATTTTACATGTTATTCATATTAGATATACATATATGTATATATAAGTATGTGTATATGTATATATGTATATATATGTATACACATATGTATATATATGTTTTTGTACATTGTTATTTATATATTTATAAATGTTAAACATATATATTTAAATGAATAAAATGCAAAATATTTCAGCACATGACTTTCTCATTACTTGATAGTTTTAGAACATAACATAAAAGTATATGGCATTTGACATTTTCGAAAGTCTTAAGCCCCCCCTGAACATGAGAAAATCCTCGTTATTTGATGCTGTAGCGCACATATTCCCTAGTTACTGGAGGAAAATAGGGAGTACCAATATGGCGGCTGGTGGCTTCAAAGCGACTCGTTCAAACAGCGGGCGATTAGCACTCCAGTGTATAATAGAGCTCAGTGTTCAAATCCCACAGACCAGCCCTGCACACATGTCACACAGAGGACACATGTCATTGGAGACGCAAGTTGCAGTGACTGATGATGATGATAATTGTTAATAGATGTGTTGTAAAATGACTGATACGTTCAGGAGAGCTGAGGAAAAGCCGATGATGAACTATTTGATTCATGCTAACGCTATCTTTGTGTTTCTTTGCACCAAAACACGATGAAATATTCTCCTTCTGTTTGACTCCGACCAGCCGGTTACTGATTTAACGGCCCGTGTCGTTTCAGACGAAGACCGTCTGACCAGGAGGAAGAGCTTTGTGGACACCATCTCCCTCCAAGTGGACATCATGTCCAACAGCCTCCCAGATAAGGTGATAGATAATTTATTTATGACACAACGCCACCCGGTAAAGGACACAAATGTCTTTTTAAACTAGCTTTATTTTATCTTTTCCTGCGTCAGCAGTCGGAGTTGGCGGAGGAGATCACGTTTGAGACCCTGAAGAAGGCCATCGGTAAGATCCTCCGGTTCTGTCAGGAAACTGGCTCCTCTCTGTATTATTGAGCAGATGTGATGACAAACACTTAGTCTTTTAGTTTGACTTTTGTTTTTAATTGTAATAGGCCCAGATCATAAGCCCTCCTCCTCCTCCGTGCTCCACGGTTTGTTCTGATATTTTCTTATTGGTCTGTCAGTGAAAACGGTGCGTTGCTTCTCTGGCCAAACGTCTCTACTTTGGTGTGATCGGTGTTCCAGAAGAATCTGCTGCAGCAGCAACATAATTCCTGCTGCAGCACTTTATTATATTTAATATATTAAGCTTTTCCTTTCAAAGCTTTCCTAACAAACCACACTTTTTCGTTTGTTTTCACATTGTTCCATCATAACCTGCAGAGACCTGCAGGGCTCGTTACTCGTGACGGTGGGGTGAATCCTCTGGGGAAAGATTGGCAGCTGTCCTAAATGTTTCCAACACTGCAAAAATGGAACTAAAAATAAGTAAAATGTCCTTAAAATTAGTGTATTTTTCCTTGATTTGAGCAGGTAAAACAGATGATCTGCCAATAGAATAAGATTGTTTGTCCTTCAAATAGGAACAACTCATCTCCATCATCTTATTTCAAGTGCAGTATATCTAATTATCTTATTTTAGGGGTCAAAATACTCATTCCATTGGCAGATAATCTTATTTACCTGCTCATATCTAGGACAAAAACACTAATTTTAAGAACATTTGACTTATTTTTAGATCCGTTTTTGCAGTGAACTTGGGGAAAATCTTTGTGTCAGCGGAATGATGGACTTCAGATAATTTGGAGATAACCGCCTAGTCCTCCTCAGATTGATGGGTAACAGCTGCTTCTCTGAGGCTATTGCTGATGTCTTTCTGCCCTGGCATTGGTAAAAACCCACCTGTACTCTCCAAAGCAGTAAACTGTAAAAGCTGATGCTCTCCTAATTGCTTAACGAGTGCATCTGACCAGCAGCACATGGATGCTGCTTTTCCCCATCAATCAGCAACGAGGCTAAACTTTCTTTCAGCTGTTTTTAATTAACGAAGAGGTTCGTTTAGTGCGAGCAGGACGTCCGTCGTCTCTTTGTGCCGTTGAAGTTCTCGGCGTCTTCTTTCAGATACAACCGGTTTGGAGGAGCAGGAGAGGGAGAAGAGGCGTCAGGTGATGGAGAAGTTCCAGAAGGCTCCGTTTGAGGAGATCGCTGCTCACTGCGAGTCAAAGGTGGGAAATAGCGCCGACGTGGACCAAACTTTTCACAGAAAGACGCATGTTGTGTTTTACTGACTTTATAACAAACCAGTCCTCTGTCGCTGTAGCAGTTCCAACTGCAGAGCTGACATTTCCAGCTCAGGCCACTCTAGTCCGACTGATCGCTGTGAAAGACGACCTTGGAGTCGCTGCCTTCTTTGTGTTAGCGACATTTAGCTTCAAAGACAAAGAGACGCCATGATCAACCCCCTACAGGGCGCTGCTGCTGAAACAGGATTTTTTTTAAACTGTACCTCATGCATATGAGCCCCAGGCTGTAGGAAAGCTTTTGCCAAGACCAAAAAGTTATTAAAAAGAACTAAAAATTTCGCTGGTGAAGATTCTCAGTCATCCAGGTGATGGTCATTCCAAAAAGAAGTAAAAAACAAAGCAACTGGACTTGTTTTTCGTAGTTGAAGACGTTTCGCTTCCTCTCCAGGAAGCTTTCTCAATTCAAAAAGTCTGGAGTAATGTGGAGTACCAAGCTTTATACAATTGGCAAACAAAGGCCTTGCAATGGCTTAGATAACATGCAGATTCAACTAAAAATTACCTTTTTATAAAATGATTAATGAATTTTAACAAATTGGCGCTAAATGGGCAACAGTGGACTGTCCTCTCTAGTTGTCCTTCCCTCCTGAGAGCAGCAGGCCGTGGCACCGCTGGGCAGACAGGAAGAAGCAGGCGGGGTGGTTTTTCAAAATAAAGTACATTTTAACCTTTTTATGATGTTTAAATTCATTTCAGACTCGGATTATGGTTAGCATAAGTGTGCAAATATAGGCTATACATATAGAGCAGGTGTCACCGACCTTTGTGAAACTGAGAGTTTCTTCGTTGGTGTTGCTTCATACCAGTTCACCTTAACTCTATGTAAAATAAGCACGTTTTGCATGCTTTGTTATTGATATTGTCATTTTTAAATATATGTAAATGCAGGTGTGATTAAACAAGAAGAGTAACTTTTGGGGGAGTGGTGGCCTAGTGGTTAGAGCACATAGCTTTGGTCCCAGAGGTTCTGAGTTCAACTCCCACTAGCTTCCATTCTGGGTCCCTGAGCAAAACTCTTAACCCCCAATTGCTCCCCAGGCGCTGCACAGTGGCAGCCCACTGCTCCCCAATGGGGATGGGTTAAGATGCAGAAGTGAATTTCTCCATTGTGAGATCAATAAAGCTCAATTATTTATTTATTATTTATTTTAACGGAGTATGGCCTCAGTCAATCGTTCCCCCCAAAATGTGATGGACGGTTGTATTGGAAATGAAATTTCGATTACAATGCAAATTGTAGTTGACAAGAAAGATTGATTGATTGATTGATTGTTAAAATAACGTGGTGGTGGATTGTGTTTTTTTTAGAACAGGCTCGTGACCGCCACATGTTGGTGACCCCCTTTTTATATATATATATATATATATATATATATATATATATATATATATATATATATATATATATATATATATATATATATATATATATATATATATATATATATATATGTATGTGTATATATATATATATATGTGTATGTATGTGTATATATATATATATATATATATATATGTATATATATATATATATATATATATATATGTGTATATATATATATATATATATATATGTGTGTATATATATATATATATACATATATGTGTATATATATATATATATGTGTGTATATATATATATATATGTATATATGCTCCAGCAGGAACGTTGCGCTCCTCCTAACTTTCGATGCTTTTCTCCTGCAGGCCAACATGCTCCACGACCGCCTGGCCCAAATCTTTGAGCTAACGATCCGGTAAGTCGCTCATCTCGCCATCAGCCGCATCTCATCTGGGTCTTTAAACCGTCTTTAGTGAAGTAATTTACATTTTTAGGTGTTAAAAAGACGTTTTTATGGTTCAGAACTAAGTATTGATGAAGACCTCATTGGTTCTAGATGCTGTAGCGCCGCTCTAACTGGACCCCCAGTTAAACCAAGCTGCTTTTTATCCCTTTATAAAAACGTAACGCTTCTCTTTTCCTTCCCCTGCCGACCGCCAGGCCTCCCCCCAGCCCGTCCGGAGTGGTCTCCATCTCTACGGGACACACCCAGCATCCGTCTGTCCCCGTCTACGAGATGAAGTTCCCGGACCTGTGCGTCTACTGAACAAAGACGTGACTCCAAACGTAGACGAGGAACAACAGCAGCTGCAACCGCCACACTCTGCTTTTCCTCCAATCAGCGTCAAATCTGACCCAGCAGAGCGCCGCCATGTTGTTTCTCTGACTTCACCGACCCTAAACAGACTCACCAAGAACAAAACCCAGAACAACGCAAACCGCTTTAAGTTGCCGTGGTGACGTGTCGATGCTCCAGCTTCACGCCTTGTAGATAAACTCCAGAATAAACTCTGCTGTTAGGGGAAAAGATTCAAACTACAGGTTTTAGCTGCTTCTTAATAGACACCAGTAGTGGAATAGTAGTAGAAAAATCTAAAGCAGCCTCAGAGTTTAGTCTTACGTTCTGCTCCGCCAGATCTCCTGTATTTACTCTGAAATATCTGCCAATCTTCACACCTGCTCAGCGGATAAAATCACAGTTCAGTTTAAAAGGCTCACGGTTGGTGAAACTAAACCACAGCTCTAAATGTTCAACGTTCTCCAAAGTTGCAACTTTCACGTCGATTCTTGGATTAAAGTCTGGCAAAATTTAACAATATTGCCAAACTATATATCTGATAAAGTTTTTTTTTTGTTTGTTTTTCATTTTTCTCAACAATAAATTAGAAAACGATCTTATAAAAGACAGCTGGGACATAATTTTAGGTGTGTATTTATTCATTTAAATATCAATTTACCAGGAATAATCCAAACAAACACATTTTGCTTCATCTTTGCAAATTAAATATGGGAAAAACTATAAAGACAGGTGTTAAAAATCTGATTATTTCAATAGTTTCTTCTTTAAACCCTGGTTTTCCTGCCCCTGCTGTTCTTGGACTGAGCTGCAGGTTGGAAAACATTTCTAACTACAGGCACAACAACCAGTGGAAACTAATGGTGGAAAATTAATTAAGATTCAAATATCATAAGGATAAAGAAAAAAAGATAAATTCTGCCAAATTTGACTTTGTCTTGTGACTTTATTACAACATCCAAGATCAAATATTTCACATCCGTGGAGAAAAATACAATTTCTTTAATTTCCTCCATCATTATTAGATTTATGAACAGAAAACAGAAAAGCAGAGTGAAATCTAAGCCTCCTAATGCGTCCCTGTGTTTTATTTTTACTTTTCAAAGTGCAGTTCAGGTTAGAAACAGTAGGGGGCAGCACATCCGGATTTAAAGCATGCTATTTATACCAAGTGGTCTGAAATTATGTTACAAATAGTAAAAAAATCTACCAGAACACCTTGATTTCTTTAACGCAACGTTGGAAAAACTTGAAATGTGAACGAGTCGATCACCAGATCTTAACGGCTAGCTAACCCAGAGTGGTGGTAAGTTTGCAGAGTTGGAGCAATTTTTATGTTAACTGTGAAGATTTATGTGTTCTGGCCGGTTATCAGAACTTTCCTCTAATCTGAGTTCAGTGAGAGGAAAACCTGCTGAAGGTGAATCTGGTCCTAATGTGTTGGATGTGGATGTTTGTTGTCAGTCATGCCCACCATGCTACTTGAAAAGTGAATTTTGACGGTTTTTAATCACCAGCCTGAGCCTGTTACAGCTGAACTGTAGATTATTGGTTTCGTATCCGTAACTAGTCTGTGGTGAAGCCGTATCCTGTACGTTTACTTGAATAAAAAAAAGCACCAAAATCAGCAGAACATCTATGACTACGTCTTTATACAGTAACAGTTTAGGTAGAACCACTGAGTCTCTCACAGGTTGTGTAATTCCCCGTCAGTGTAATACCCCCCATGACCACTAGGGGCTCCAAACCCCTCATTCAATGAAAACAAAAAATACTAAATCATTTAACTTTTACTACAAGTCGCTGCAGTCTAGATTGAAGTAAAGGTATTTCTTCACATCTTGTTTAACTATGGCTCCAAAAACCACGGCTGAATGCAGAGTTTGAGACCGGGACGTTATTTGGGTTAAAGTTAACGCTAACAATATAGCTAATAATGCTTCATAGAGCCCGCGCTGTCCTGGGATTCACGGGTTACGGTTGTTTTACAAAATGGTTAATTCTCCAAAACTTATAACGTATTAAGTTTCTCTGAATTTACAGGATACTTTCTCAGTTCCTACATGACACTTAAAATTTGGCAATTTATTTTTTTCAAGAGGCGTAAGTCAGACAACCTGATATCTACATCCTGATAGTTTTCCTCATACTTACAAGCTGCTTTTTTCGTGCTTTTCGGGAATTTGGTGGGTATTATAAAAGGAGACTGGACGGTATTTATATAGGACAGATAGTAGGGAACCAGAAATGTAACCTGTAAAGCAAAATATACGCAGTTTTTACCTGCTAGCTTGTCCGGTTTGAACAATATGCGCTGCGAGTACTAGAAGGTAGGTAAGTTTCAGGAAGTAACCAAAGTTCTCTGTATCCTGTAGGCTCCAGGAGAGCATAGCTATTCCCAACGTTGTGAAAACGCTCAGGTTGAAGTCGGGGAAGTGTTGGTTTAAGAAACTAGATTTGGCTGTGGTTGTTTGGAGCGCCATAAGTCTTTGTAGATGTTGTAAAAAGAACCTGCACGACCCGCTGGCGTAGTTAGACGCTGAAAAGTGTATAAAAGCACATAACCTGCTCGTTGCCTCATGAAATTAGGAGATTGTCCATCTTCTCTTCAAGCTTCCCGTTGATCCACCAGCTTTTGTACAGAAATCTGATTTAAAGGGAACGTATTCTGACCACGAGTGGGAGCGAACTGAGCCGTTTGTCACCTTTAGCCCGTAAACACGTTGGATTCCTGCGCTTTTCTCCACGTTACGTCTCGTTTCCACTCACCAGGGTTAAATCAGCTGACCTCGTAGTTTATTAGCTTTTTTTTTTTCCCTTTTGAACACTCGAGGAGGCGCTCTACATAAAAACTCGCTGTGAAACAAAATCCATCTAAACTCGACCTCTCGCCGCCGACGGGAGAATCGTCTGTTTTTAGATGGAAAACGCAGGGAATGCGTCGTTAAAGCAGCAGATCATATATTTTTGTATATTTTATGCATCGCATGGTTCGGTTGTTGCCTGCTAGAGATTTAAAAACATATCGTATCATTGAAAATGCTGAATCACTGTTGTTTACGTCATTGTCTTGGGTTTAAATCGGATCATGCAGCCGTTATTCCTGCAGGAGAGATTGTCTTTTCTTTTTTTTCAATCGTAGAAATTATTTTATCAATTGAAATGAGCTGTTATAGAAATATATTTTTTAGATCTTGGGTGCAATCTAGAAATTTGCCATCTGTTTATTTTATTCTTTTCCCAAAGATGTCGGCTGTGGTTTTAGTCAGAAATCGTCTCAAAGATCAACGCACCAGCACAGAAAAACGTTTCCTCTTCAGCCGCCATCTTGGAAAAAAACACACAAAAAAACGAGACCTGAAGTCAAAGTTAAAACCCAAACATCAAACGACTTCTTTTCTTTCTTGCACATGAACGTTTGTCAGTATTAGCTGTTGAGGGCAGGTCCTCTGGAGCAGATGGATGCATGAATCTGAGCTTTGTGAGAGAATAGGGACCAGCAGGCTCTGTCATTTCAAACCGAGTCGACATGCAAAAAAACGGCTCAAGGTTGCACTTTGATCTGAAGGTACTGAAGGTACTGAAGCAAAAAAATAATAAAAGAAACTGAGCAGCACAGATGCGTTTGGTACGAATGGATGGTTGGAAATGTTTTTATTCCGATTAAGTCGGTGTAAAATAATGGAAATCTGTGATTAGCTGAGATGTTTCCTCCTCTCCCAGGATGGAGCTCGTTGATTTCACCGGCTACGATCTGCAGCACGTCGAGAGCAAAGCTGTTGACTTTTTATTCGTCTGTGGTCTCTATCTTTGAGTCTGTTTTAGAGATTAAATGTGTCCTGTCTCTGTTCACCTTCACAAAGATAAAACGCTGACGCTTGTTTTGAACACGGTGACGATCTATGACCACTAGTTGGCGCCAAGGCTCCTGCAGCAGGTTCAGGAAATGGACACACTGAAGCACTTACATGTTGCAGATTTTGGCTCGTATGTTTTCATATCCTCTCTGTGTTTGGCAGCACTTATTCCACAAACAAACAAAAAAAAAAGCATTTTCTTGGCCGTCTTGAGCGGCTGACTTGACGAAATCAGAAAATGATTTCCTGAACCACAGCTGCAGCAGAGCCTTGGTGTCTCAGAATGTGTTGGATTTTAATGTTCCAGAGATACAAATAAAATGTTTCTATTAAAGCATTTGACTTGTACAGTTTTCATTGAGGTCCATGTTAAACAAAAATGACCCAGAATGTCGCTGTTTAGTTTTCTTCCTCCTCCTCCTCTTGTTCATAGTCCTCTGCTTCCTCCTCCTCTTCTTCCTCCTCTTCCTCCTCCTCCTGTAATTGTTCTCCCGGTCTCTCCGCTGGTTGTCGGTCTTGATTCGGTCGGTGGTCATGGTTCTGATTCTCACTGACAGTCGGCTGCTCTCTGGTCTCCTCACTGGAGGCAGGAGGAGTTGTCGTCGTTGTTTTGACACCTGATGATCCTGGAGCTGGAGGATCTGACTTCTCTTCATTCATTACATCAGAAATTTGATCACTGCAAAATGATAAAATGTCTTTCAATTAATGGCAAGAAAATCACCAGAGTTTAGAGCTCAAATGTATTGAAATTCAGCTAAAGTTTAGCCAAAAACAAACAGCCCAGGGTTGTAATTCTTGCTACCCTGCAGAAAATATTCAGACAGGAGTTAAAATCCCAGTAGAGAATTTGGATTTTTTGCTAACTTCAGACTAGAAGGTTGTAACTTCCCTACAGAATCTTACTTGCACAAATAAGGAAACCCAATCCCTTCAAATGATCCTACAGGATAATTTCTTGCACTAAGGACAGGCCACAGAAAAAAAAAGTGGACCCAAGCACTCAGCCTTGAGGTGCTCCTGGGCTGAGGCTTGTATTTAAACCTGACTGCAGGCCACATGGCTTAATTAAGCAGGAGTTTTTTTTTTTCCCCAGTTTCCTGTCTAGCAATGTGGCAATAAGAATTGATGTCTCAATGCCAGATAGAGCTCGACAGATTTTGTTTTCACAAGTGGAGCAAACAGCATTTCGCCATAATGCTCCGCTTGATTTGTGCATGTAAATAGCTTTATTGTGATTCCTGCAGGGAGAATTTCAAATTATATGGACACTACAATGGGAAAGTAGGAGAGTAAAGGAAGAACAAGAAGAGAAAAAAAAGAAAGAGAAGAGGTGAAAGAAAGAAGAGATAAAAGGAAGAGAATGATAAAACGAGTTTTTTAGGATTTACACTTCAGCAGAAGCTCACCTGTCTGGATGTTGGGCTGAGGAACTCGTCTGCTGCTCCTCAGACTGTTGGCTCTCCTCGCTGGACGGTGGAGGCACTCGGAGCGGTTTGGGAGGTCTGCTGGCGCGGCGGCAAGGAGGCGCCGGTCCACGGCAGCGTTGGGAAGGCAGGCTGTGGTTAAAGTGTGCCGCCGCCATGCATTCTGCTGTGGCTTTGTCACACACACACTGCAACTTGTCGCATACTGTTACTCCCTGACCTGCAGACGGCACAAACCGTTATTTTCAGGGCTCGGAATGCAATCGATCTATTAAATTTACCGATATAGCAGTTTCAAAAACATGAAGTGCTTCACACAATAAATAAGATAAACATGGTCAGAATAAAGATTATGAGAAAACTTGTGAATGAGAACAGACTGATGGTGCATGAGTGGTACAAGACAGCATGAATGTATTAATTAGCAGTCTCTGATGCAATGCTGATTAAAGCTGAATGATTTAAATGTGCACCTGTTGGCACCTGGTTGCTGCATTTTGGATAAACTAACATTTGTAAGGAGTCGGTCTGGCTCCCAGTTAAATTAGCAATGGAGTAATAAAATCTGGTACTGATGAAAGCATGAATTAACCTTTCTGCTTCACTTTATTGGAAAGAATAGTCCATAGTCCTCTTCTTAGAAATGTGGCAGAGTTGATAGTGAAAGCTCCACTTTGCACAACAAGCAAATCTAAAATGTTCCAATTCCTTGTGGAGAGCAACACAAAGGCTCCTTAAAGCTTTCTGAAGCCGATGGCGTCCCATTAAGACAAAACGTCAAACCACAAAGGTTTTTTTGGCCATAAAACAGTGACTTTGGGTTTTACCTGAATTTAGGGAAAGGAAGTCAGGATTCATATAGATCTTTACTTCAAGACAGCATTATAACTTGCTTAGGTGGTTAATGTGATTTAACTTTCTGTTCTCTCTGCTTTAACTTTCTGTTCTCTCTCTTTTCTCTTCATAGTAGTTACACCTGGTCTGGCGTTCTGTTAACTGTGACATCATCCAGAGAAGACGGCTCACCCGCTACTACCATCTAATGTAGAACAGATTATTAGATCAATGTGTGCTTCTGTGCTTTTTTGTTTCTCTTGTTGTGTCTCTGTTCTGTCTTCTGTAACCCCAGTCGGTCAAGGCAGATGACCGTTCATACTGAGCCCGGTTCTGCCGGAGGTTTTTCCTTCCCGTTAATGGGTGGTTTTTCTTCCCACTGTCGCTTCATGCTTGCTCAGTATGAGGGATTGCAGCAAAGCCATGTACAATGCAGATGACTCTTACTGTGGCTCTACGGTTCCCCAGGAGTGAATGCTGCTTGTCGGGACTTTGATGCAATCAACTGGTTTCCTTATATAGGACATTTTTGACCAATCTGTATAATCTGATTGAACTTGACTTTGTAAAGTGCCTTGAGATGACATGTTTCATGATTTGGCGCTATATAAATAAAATTGAATTGAATTGAATTGAATTGAGATTCAGTGAGAAGTACAACTGGGTATCATCAGCGTAACGATGAACGCAAACAGACGTGACGAGTTTACAATTTTTTTTATCAAGCAACATTCTCAAGTTTTCTTCTTCAAAAAGGACACCAAACAGGCTGTGAAGCAGAATAAAGCAGAATAAAGCAGAATAAAGGTGCCCTGCAGCACGGCGTGCTCACTCACATCGCGGTTTGTTGCTGCCGTCGCATGAAACGTGAGCGTTGAGCTTCCTGTCGGCTCTGCAGCCCATGGAGCCGATCTGCTTCAGGCAGCAGCGATGGAAGAAGCAGCATCTGAGGAGCAGAGCAACATCAGCAGATACCAGCTGGAGCAGAGAAGCTGGAAAATACTCACCGTCAGAGTTTTTAAGTGTTTGAGGAGGAATTACTGAAGTATCTTTCACAGGTCTGCTTGTTCTTTTACATGTGTTCAATAATAAACAGTGACACCAAAGCAGCAGCACATTTTTTTTTTTTTTTATAATTCTAACTTTAAAAAGTCTAAAGTTAAAACACTCAGGAAAGAAGAAATGCCTTCTTGTCCACTCCTTTCTCACTTATGGTTGAATTATTTTGATACCATGTCATAAGTCTCCTCTCCACAGAGAGATATTTTAGCATTTACTTCATTCTTTTGCCCTGGAAGTCGACTAAAGCTCCTTCTAGCAACCAGTGGCTCAGTGACACCATGTATTTTCTGAAGTTGGAAAAGATCAGGTATTTCTGATAAATTTTGTAATTTATATTTATAATTCTTTCTTACATTCTTTTCTGCCCCTTATTGACCCACCCCCTTCCCTTCTTTTTTTTGTGGGCTTTATTTATGCTTAATTATTGCTTAATAGGATTTTCAGTTATTTAGTTGTTACCATTACGATATCTATTATTTTGATTTATTTTCTTTGAGTTGCGTGGTGTACTGTTTGTGCCACCAAATTAAGAGAAACACTCTAGGAGATTGACTGTATGCCACGTTCTTAATTTTTTGACATGCACAATACCTCTATGGTGTCAAAATGTACATTGCTGATTTATCTTTTGTTTTTTTGCTTGTTTAATTTGCTCAATGTAAGTCACAATATGTTCTTCAGATGATAAAGGTGACCGAAGTTTAATTTGTAATTTAGCTTTTAAAAGGCACTAAATCAAAATCTAGAATATTTTCAAAAAGCATTTACTCTGCACAACATTTACATATTTGCACACTTTGCATCATTGCATCTCCATCTAGCGTTATAAATGCTACCGAACTCTTAGTCCTTAAAAGCATCCTTGCACAACCCAATTCTGCACATTTAATGGTTGTATACTGTGACCTTCTCCTGCATTGTTAACATTTCAATTGTTTTTTATAGTGCATTTTAAATCTATGTTTACTTTTAAATCTCTGCTGCACCTAAAACTGTAATCTAACTTTTACTGCAATTTACAAAGCTGTATGCAACGAAATTTCGTTCTGTACGTACTCTGTGCATACAAAATGACAAATAAAGTGGTCTAAGTCTAAGATTTATTTAATGTGTCTCTGTGTTTATAGTTTATACTATTATTTCTTTCCGTAATAAGTATATGCACATTTTTAAAAGTGAAAATTTACATTTTAAATTTAGTTTTAAATGTAGTTGCTTTTTAATAATTATTACTATTAATAAAATAGGTCAGGCTTTGAAATGTCAATGACCAAAAAAAAACAAAAAAGATTAAAATATAAGCACAAAAATTGGACTAAACCTCTGATTACATCTATGTATTTTGATTTAATATATTTCAGGGTTCCCACACCTTGGTGAACATAAAATTCAAGGACCTTTCAAGGACTTTCCAGGACCAATTTCCTCAAATTCAAGGACCACACGTGACGGCATTTACCTACTGTGACCGCTGAATAGGTTATCATATTTTAATACAATGCAAATTCAATAAAAGACTAAACGGCATAGAAGTTGTTGGGTCAGAAGCAATGCAAGAAAGTGGACTTAATTTATAGCCTACATTGATATTGATCATATTCATAGCCTACATTTATATCCACAGTGCATGGCTATGCCATACTACATTACATATAAGATGTACATTAACCTACCGTTTCATGGAATTTTATGGAAAAAAGTGCAGCATTGAGATGTTCAGAATTATATCAATTTGTTTCACTTACTTTCATCTTTGATTAAGCTAGTTTTTGACTTTGACTCTGAAAAGTCGCTAAATATAGCGACAAAGTCGCTGAGTTGGCAACACTGCGTGAATGTAACCTATTGGACGCACGTAGGCCTAAACCGTAGCCTACCAACTAACGAAGAAGAACGAACATACTTTGGCAAATTAAAAGTCTGCGGAATCAACATAATCTTAAAAGATCGTGTGGTAGTAAAATAATGACACGAGTCGTCATCCGTGTGAACTTTCAACCCCACAAAAAAATTCAAGGACTTTCAAGGAGAAGGTGTTTTTTTGGCTGTTTTCAAGAACTTTCAAGGACCTTGAATTTATTTTTTCAGATTCACAAACTTTAAAGGATTTCAAGGACCCGTGGGAACCCTGATATTTGTAAAGGCACTCTGATCATCCCATAAGTCTAGTTGTAATAATCGTGACTGAGGATGTTTCTCCTCTCTGAGCATTTATCAGAACTGTCCAGACGGGCGGACCTGTCCAGCTGGTCCAGAGGCTGTCCTCCTCCCTCCTGTCCACAGTAGCAGCCGTACATCTCGTACTCGTGTGGACATCGTCCCGTCAGGCAGCGCAGCATCTCCCCGAGCGCCGCCATCTCCCGCCGGCCTCCACCGTCGCTGCTGTAGACGCTGAAGGAGTCGCTGCACTCTGGTCACAGGAAACATTCAGGTGAAACACTCCATGGACCGAGGCTGAAACATAAACCTGAAACACTTCCATGGATAGAGGCTGTGGAAGGCGATGGCGGGTCCGGCTCACCTTTACCCTCCGGCTCCTGGATGTCGGTGAGGCCGACGGACTCCAGCAGGGACCAGGCGAAGAACGGCACCGTTCTCCTCTGGGGGGCGTCTGACTCTGAGGGTAAACACAAGAACCTCAGTTAACCTCTGAGCTGCAGGAGCTCCATCCTGCACTGCAAAAACGTAACTAAAAATAAGTCAAATTGTCTTGAAATGAGTGTATTTATCCTTGATTTAAGCAGGTAAATAAGATGATATGCCAATGGAATGAGATGTTTGCACTTAAAATAGGAACAATTCATCTCCATCATCTTATTTAGAGGGCAGAATATCTAAATATCTTATTTTAGGGGTCGAAATACTCTTTCCATTGGCAGATAATCTTATTTACCTGCTTAAATCAAGGACAAATACACTCATTTCAAGAAAATTTGACTTATTTTTAGTTACGTTTTTGCAGTGTGCTGCACTTTCTGCACAGAAAAGCTTACATTACCAGGGTATACACTGCAAAAAGGGAACTAAAAATAAGTAACATTTTCTTTAAATTAGTATATTTTTCCTTGATTTGAACAGCTAAATAAGACTATTTGCCAATGGAATGAGAATTTCTACCCCTAATACAAGATCATTAGACATTCTGCACTTGAAATAAGATGGAGATGAATTTTTCTTATTTTAAGTGTAAAATTCTTATTCCATTGGCAAATAGTCTTATTTACCAGCTCAAATCAATGAAAAATACACTAATTTCAAGAGGATTTACCTACTTTTAGTTCCCTTTTTGCAGTATAGTGCAGGGGTCGGGAACGTATGGCTCGCGAGCCAGATGTGGCTCTTTTGATGATTTCATCTGGCTCGCAGATAAAACAAAATATCAATGCTATTGTTTTCATCCGGGTTTTTCGCGCATGCTCACCGGACTGGAAGGCGAACACATAGCGGGCGCAAAGGAAACTAACCAGTTCTCGACGTACTTTTCTTCTTTAGATATCGTATCACAAGAACGTTTTAAGAGTAAGTTGATGGTTGATATCGGGACATAGGCACCAGCAACCCCCGCGACCCCATGAGGGATAAAGCGGGTCAGAAAATGGATGGATGTTCACACATGTTTGTGTAACAGCAGAAAGCGGAGTCGGACACAGACCACGCCTCAGCAGAGAGGAAGAGCCGCCCGGTAGGTTAAAAAAAAACATTGTTCACACAGGATTATTTTGGTGTTTTTGTCTTGTTAAAATGGGTGGAGGTGTAGGCGACGTTGCAGCGTAAACACAGGCGTACTAGCGCGCGTGAACGGGGGCGTAATGAAGCCGCTGTCTGCAGCAGCAGCAGCCGCCGCTATCTGCTGCTTCAGACAGCGGCTGCTGCTGCTGCTGCTTCTGCGGCCCGTGTAGCGATCGCCACCTCCCCTCCGCCGCTATTTAAGTAGAACAATGACTAGAGCAGAATTAAGTTGTATTTACCGGAGATGAAGTGTAGACTGCAAATTCTCTCGTAGAATGATGGCTCCCCCAGTCCATTGGGAGTGTCTGCCTGCGCTCTTTTCATTGAAAATATCAATTTCTTTCATATTTTTTCCTCCTTCGGTAAACGACAGAAACGTACATCCAACGATTTGGAATGCCTCTGTGTGCAACCGGGAGCACAACAAGTCGTAGGCATTGTTTAGATTCCAAAAATAAACTAAAAGTACGCTCTAAATCACCCGTTTTGTAATGATAGAATGCGAGAACAGTTCTCTTTTTGCCTACAAGCGGGACCCGGATGTAGCGCTGACGTCACACGTGAACTGTTGACTCTCACTGAAATAAATTTCCAAATATTTTGCTTTCATGGCTCTCTGAGTCAAAAAGGTTCCCGACCCCTGCTATAGTGGAAGTGAATGAACTCTTTCGCTCCATACTGGGAACAGCATTTTATTCTGTCCAAATATCTACTCTATTCATCTTTAGTGTGTGGTTTATGAGCTGGAGGTTCCTCTGGCCTCCTCTAAAGGTCAGGCCACATCTAATGCACCTTTTCAGACACAGTTAACAGCATTAAAGCCCTGAACCGCCGATGAGTTCCTCTCTGTTTAACGGCTGTACCGTCTTCCTCCTGCGAGCTGTCTGCCTCCTCTTCCTCCTCTTCCTCCTCGCACAGAGACGTCTCCGTGGGTGATGAAGACCTCACAGCAGCTGTTGTACCTCGTTTAGGTTCAGTCTGGGTGACTGATGGGGGGGAGGAGGTCGTTGACCCCAGATGGTCCGTACCTGCAGCCGGTTACAGATTAACGTCAGATTTTAACTCATTTTATTACTTTTGAGCCTGACTTCCTCACTTTATTTTTTTTATTTTGTAGATATTCAGTATGTTGTTGCATTTTTTTCTTCTATTATTGTTCTGTGTTTGCTTTATTATTCAGTATCTGGTCTGCTGGTCGATTTGCACCCCGCTCTCTGTTGATGGCGCTGAATAAATCAGCAGTAATTATGAAGTGCTCTGTAAACAAACGGATCAAACAGCTCCAGCGTGATCACAATGTTTCTTTGCCAATTAGCCATTTTGAGAAAAGACAAAAAAGAAATTTTAAAATAAGTTAACCTCTGAAGATTTGCTAACTTTCCCTGGGTTGACAAAAAGACTTTAGTTTTCCTGAGCCCTACTTGTCCCTTCATTTTTTGCTACATCAGTCATCCAAAAAATGTTGAAACTACATTAAATATGTGTTTTAGTCTGGAATGCTGTGCCATTGATATTAGTAGAAATACAGATATTCTGGGTTTTAAAGGTGCTTAAATCACAGAAGATGACTTTAGGAATTTCTCTGACTGTATATGGAGGTTTTCTGATTAAACTATCATGCCTTCTTGGCTTATTAGATTTTATTACTGTGTTTTCCACTTTGTTTTTGCTCTATTTGTCAGTAAAAAAAGAGCTTGTGTGTATATTTACTACAACAAAACCAATGCAATGAGTACAAAAGGCGAAGCGATGGAGCCCACAGACATGTACGATGTTATAATAAATGCAAGTATATTTTAATTTTTAATTTTTTAATTGCAAAACAGCACCAATAAAGAGACCGATAGCAGACTTCAGAAACCTCCCACCCCTTCTCTCTTTGAAGGTGTAGCTGGAGGGGATGCAAAGCTCACACTTCCTCACAACGACTGCCAGAAAAAAAAACTTATATATACAGTTTTGCTTGGTACTTCCCACAATTCAGAGCTCCTGCTTTCTCAGCAGTTTCCGAGCCTCGGGCCGCCATTACCGACTCGCTCAAGAGGAAAATAGGCCCTCCACCTGCTGCATGTTTTCTACCTGCCGGGGAAGTGGGGACATCAAACCTGGCGGCTGAGCACATGTTGTTATGAAGCTACAAAGTTCCCCGTCTGCTGGGGTTGTAAATGATTCAGGCTGCATGTTTAGATCAGCCACCAGGGGGCACCAAACGGGGCTGACGGCATCATCAGGCAGTTACCTGAGCACTCGTCAGTAAGTGAAGGTCAACAGAGTAGCTGAAAATAAGAGTTGCATTATCTCAATATATTATTTACTAAAGTAGAAGTAAGAAAGGATCATCCAAAGAAATTATTCAAGGGTTTAAAAGTATTTGGTAAAAAAAATAAAAAAGGCAAATCGGGTTTGTGCATAAAATCAATTAGAATTTTTGAAAAGATGATTATCAGACAAAAACAGAAAGTGATGTGCAAGCATTTATATTTTATAGAATAGTGTAAAAAATATATCTCTAGAAAATAATTTCAGGCAGAAGAGACAACTCTTTGTTTTTTCACAGCATAAAGCTTAAAACTTTATGTATGGAGCTCTTTGTTTAGTCAAGTCTGCAGCAAATTCTCAATAGATAATATATATGTTAGTGTAAAGGGTTCTTTACCATTTCCTAAATTCTCCTGACCTCCAGAAGACTCAGCAGAAAGTTACATCTGAACAACGAAGCTTGTAAACATGTAAGAAGTTCTCCGTTTGGATGATTTCTGGTGGCTAAATCATGCTCAGTCTTTGTTTGCTGAAGTTCAGATTGCTGGATACTGTACCTAAGAGTAGTTTTACTTCAAAAAACATTTCTCAAGTAGAAGGACGGTGTAGTAAAATTACTTCTAGAAGTAGATTTACCCCAAACAGTTAATGGTAGCTGAGTAAACTAGTTCCTACCCAGGTCGGCCCAGAGGATACCTCAACAATGAATCACAGCGTTACGGGCTACACAACATGTCTGCCGGCCAGATGTAAACCCACAGTCCATCTCTCCCGATCAAGTAAACTCAAAAACAGTGGGACCCTTATTAAAGGGTTTTAATAGATTTTCTTGGAGACATGTAGTCCATCCATCCATCTATTATCTAACGGTAACAAAAAACAAAACAATGTCTAATTTGTATAGACATCTGTCTGCTGACCTTCACTTAATGTCTTAAATTCATCTTTATGTCAATAAAGATAAAACATTAATTTTGGTTTTGTTTGCACAATTTTCCTAATTTGTGGTTTTCTTACAGAAGCTGTAATATGTTCTTCCTAATAAAACGTTGTTTCCCACCTTCGTCCAGTAGTGTAGTTCTCAGGGACGTTGTCAGAACCGACGGTTCTCCGTCAGCAGGAGGAATCCTCGTCGCCGTTTGACTCCGCCCATAAAACGCACCGGCAGAGCTGCGCGGTGACGACGGCTCGTTTGGGCTCTCTCCACCAGTGACAAACTGAACTGCATCTGCAGCAGAGATTCAGAGTGTTTCCGTCACAGTCCTGTTTCTTTTACACGTATCAGACATTTAATTTTAAATCCATCCATCAACTCAACACCAAACTCTTCATCCTCCACTCTCATCCTGAAGAAAGGAGCACCTCAGGGCTGTGTTCTTAGCCCCTCTGCCTTCATGCTTTAGATAAACTATTGTGATGTTTTCTGACGACAGCAGGGCATGATGGGAGGTTCAACATCTGGCCCTAACACCTCCCAAACAAATCCATTGTTGTGGATTTTAGGGAAGCCAAGAAAACAGCATCACCCCACGCTATATGTGATGAGAAGGTGGAGGTTGTTGAGAACATTTTCCTTCCCGCTAATGGGTGTTTTTTCTTCCCACTGTCGCTTCATGCTTGCTCAGTATGAGGGATTGCAGCAAAGCCATGTACAATGCAGACGACTCTCCCTGTAGCTCTACGCTTCTCCAGGAGTGAATGCTGCTTGTCAGGACTTTGAAGCAATCAACTGGTTCCCTTATATAGAACATTTTTGACCAATCTGTATAATATGATTGAATTTGACTTTGTAAAGTGCCTTGAGATGACATGTTTCATGAATTGGCGCTATATAAATAAAACTGAATTGAATTGAATTGAACATTCCCTTCCTGGATCTCCATGTCGGCCTGTTACAAGGATAGGGTGACTCTGGTCAGGTGGTGGAGGATTTTATGTGGTTTCACAACTCTCACTTAACACTAAATTTAGTTTAATTGTATTTATTTAGCGCCAATTCACAACACATCATCTCAAGGCTCTTTAGAAAGTCAAATTTAATCAAATCCTCCAGACAGATTGGTCAAAGACTTTCCCATCTAAGGACACCCATCAGGTTGCATCGAGTCAATGACTCGCAGCATTCACTCCTCCTGGATGACCATGGAGCCACAGTGGACAGTCGCTGCATTGTGTCGTTGACTTAGCAGCAATCCCTCATGCTGAGTATACGAGTAGCGACAGTGGAGAGGAAAACTCCTCTTTAAAGGAGCAATAAGTGGTATTTCACCACTAGGTGGCGCTTGAGCACTGTCTGTGTTTGAAGCCAAGCTTCTCTGCCTCGTTTCAGCACTCGGTACCCATTTCCCCTTCTCGCCCATCGGCTCGTATGCAAAGGATAAAAACGGAAAGCAAAATAGCATCACCTTTCAGAATAAAATGTCTAGTGAGGAAGTAACTCCTAACTTTAGAATGCTGTTAGTAAGAGAACGTTTTGATCTGATGAGTGTCCTCTCCGCCATTTTGTGCCTGGCAGTGGCGTTTTATGGGCGGGGAGTGGCTGATCCCTGAGTGGCAGCTGTTCACGTGCACGTACGTGCACACGCAGCCAGCCCGGCTATGCAAACAAGAGAACACAGATAGCTTTGTGAAGAGCTAAGGTATCTTTTTAGATGGACTATGGTTAAATGTCACACTATTTTTAGTTCTTTCTATCTAAAATACTGAAATTTCACTTATTGCTCCTTTAAATGTCACCAAAAGCGAATGTTTGCAGACAGATTTTAGACAGAAGTCCAGTCCTCCACCGTTAGTTCTCATTAAGGGGGAACCAGGTGAATACTATAAGCACCTAGCCGTTATTGACAAGAAGCTGGAAAAAGTACATCAAAGGTTGCACTTTCTATGCAAATATAATCAATTTGATCTGTGCAAAGGGTTGATGACTATTTTCTACAAATCTCTGACAGAATCCGTCCTACTTGCTTTTACCACCTGGTTAGGCGACCAATCAGCAGGAGACAAGAAAAGGTTGACACAAATAGTTATAGTGGCCAGCTAAATTATCGGTACCACATTACCTGATTTAAACTATTTTATACATTCTCCCCCCTCCGTATCACTCACCTGATGCCGACTTTGAGCTCCTACCATCTGGAAGGAGATCTAGACGGCCTAAAGCAAAGACCAACAGAGGGAAAACTCTTATTAGTCCGACCATAATTCAGAGAGTGGGATTGGGTGTAATTGTTTTTAAATGATACTTATGCTGATATTTACCCTGGAGTTTTTTTGTTTTTGCCAGTGTTGCAGCGTGTTTGTGTTTTTTTAATATTGCTCAACAGGAATAATTTCCCCATGGGGAACAGTAATAAAGTTATACTGACACTGGTGTAACAAAGAACTTGAGATCCATCGTTAGCTTCTACCATCTGGTGAGGAAGCTGCAGCAGATGCTTTTCTTCTATAAACTCAACAAGCCCAAACCTCCATTTTGATTTCATCTTAGAGCTTCTAACTCTTCTCTATGTAGATGTTGGTGGATGTCACTGCAGCACAGCCTGGAGGATTTAGAATAAATCTCCCCATCGGAGGAATCCCTGCTCTCTTTTAGAACCATTAAACTTAGGATCAGCATCAAAACAAAGACGTACATCCAGAAAGACGGCGGCGTGTTCTCCCTTCCTGTCGTGAACGAGAAAAAGTTTTTTTTTCTGGCTCACCGCGGCTGATGTCTGCAGGACTGGGGGTCAGCTGGTCTTCAGCGGCGTCCTCCCACTCGGCGGCTTCCTCTGCAGCAGCCGCCTCATCCAGCTCTGTGGACGCAGAGGAAACGTCTGAGCCAGGTGGGTCACTCAGTGGGAAGAGTCCACGGCTGAGGAGTTATTATGGGTGCCATGAAAGCTGTGGAGTTCAACGCTTACCTTTAGAGACCCAGCTGTGTTTTGTTCCTTCCTGCCGTCCCTCCCCTCCACCTTCCTCAAATTCTACAACACAAAGCACACCTGCCTTTAAAAATTTTTCAAATGATGAAGCTCACATGATTGATGCATTGCCCTGACGACCAGAAACTCTAAAAAAGCTTAAATGATGTTGAATGTCTAGAAACCAGCATGTGATTCTGTTATGAGCGTCTTTTAGACAAAATAAGCAGCCTGGTGTAGCGTTAGAAAAG
This sequence comes from Fundulus heteroclitus, assembly GCF_011125445.2. Classification (NCBI taxonomy): domain Eukaryota; kingdom Metazoa; phylum Chordata; class Actinopteri; order Cyprinodontiformes; family Fundulidae; genus Fundulus; species Fundulus heteroclitus. The sequence continues at coordinate 1,113,813 of NW_023396835.1, read as the reverse complement.
CCTTTAGTGTTAAAATGCGTGCTTCTGGAAAGTGTTGCACAGGTTGAGTTAGTTTTCTGTCTGCAGAGGTACCTGCGGTCTCTGTGACGGTACCAGGAGGAGTCAGGAGGAAGGTTGGTTCTGGAGGCCCGGTAATGCCCTCACCGCCCGTCTCAGCCAGATAAGTCCGGTTTCCCCCCGCTCCCATCACGTCCACCTCTCCTGATTAAATCATGGAAAGTTCAAGACACACTGGAACTGTAATTAGTTGTTTCAGTTTGGTTTAAATACTACTTAAAGTCATTGTCATTTTTAATGAATAACCGTAATCTCAACTGAAGCATTTTTAACCAAAGTTTTTGTTCTACACCCACAACAGCAGCACAATCGGATATAAGAAGACATTTAAATCCAATGACAATAGAAATCTGTGACATATTTGAAGTACTTTTCTGCAACTTAACCTGGGTTAGCATCCAGGGAGCTCCTGTAGGTGCCCTAGGAGTTCTGGGAAAGAACCATGAAAGCTTGTAAAGTTCCTGTAAATTACCCCTAAATTTGAAAAATGCAAAAGTACCCTGTTTATTCTAAAAAAAAAAAAAAAAATAGGCCACAAGTTTGGGAAGCACCAGTAAAAAAACAAAAACAAAAACAAAAAATACTTAAATATCAAAAATGTGTTAGAACAACCCGTTAATTCACGAAGGTCACCTGCAACTTTTACAAAGTTAAGTTTCAGAAACTACCTGTTAGGTCTGTAAAGTAGCTTTAAGTATTAATAATTTCTTAAAAGGCCGAAAAACGAACTAAGATAATATATATTTATAATAAATTTTATATATATATATATATATATATATATATATATATATATATAAATTATTATTATTGTTATTATTATTTCAAAAGTAACCTGTACATTTTAGAACGTAAGCTATAAGTTCCTGGGAAGTCCCTGGAAATCCTCCCAGTTAACTAAAATAAGCTTTTCTCTATGTCAATAATGCATAAATTGCAAAAATTAACCTGTAATATCCTAAAACATTTATCATTTTACTTTTATTATTGCTTATTTTTAATAATACAATATGAAAAGTATAGAGATTATTATGTATATGTTACAGACACATTGCATGTATTCTGTAAAATGATTTATTTACTCCAATCTTAAATTAAGCAGAATTCAAATGTGATAATTAGTTTATAACAACAGAAACCAGTTAAGTTGTTCTGATTATGTGAACAAACAACGTGGATGTCAGTGATTTAGCTTTCCTGCTTCTCAGACCAAACGGATCAGATTTATCAGAAGGAGCTGGGCTGGTCGGCTTAAATCGTTATTCCAGGATTTTCCTGTCATGGTGCTGAAAACTGGATGTTTACCTGCAGCCAGCAGGGAGGAGTTGGACAGCAGATCCGCCGCTGAGCCGTTTGCTGCTGAGCGAACATCTGGAAAGCGGAAGGACGAGGACAGTTACCCCACAGCTCCACATTAACGGGCCGGCATCGGGTCCAACAGGATGCTGGCATCAGCACTCAAAGACCTCCAGCAGGCCTCTCTAACTTTTCTCCACTTCAGCCCCTTTCCACAGTTATATTTAGACACGTGTGGATCAAAGCCTCTTCTTTCTGCTCAGATCACCGTGGGCAGGAGGCCGCGGCCATAAATGTCAGGAGGTGGTGGTTTTAATTGGCTGAGGCGTGAGTCCGCTCTCAGACTCACCTGCTCCGCCGAAGACCTCCCCGTCCTCCAGCACGCCGCCGCCGCCGAGCGGGTCTGAAAGGAGAAGGAGACTAATGAGAGATCCCAGGCAGAGAGGAGGAAGACGCCATGGCGGGTGGAGCTGAAAGGCTGCTGCAGCTACCAGGACCAGAATTTAGCTCACAGACAGGACCAAAGACCTGTTCTCAGTGGTTCAACTACTTTAAATGTCATGAATATCAAGCTTGGGAGTATTCCTGGAGCGTCAGGAGGACCCAGAAGTCCCTGCAGGGACAATACAGCCCGTCTGGAACACCTTGGAGTCCCCAGAAGGAGCCGGAGGATGTCCCTGAAGACGCGTTTACCCTGAGACCTGATCTCAGATCCACAGGAGACGGATGGGTTCTTTAATCGCCTCATCGTTTGACTGGAAAACTGAGAAGATAACCTTATTTTAGGGTAAAAAAACAGACCTGGATGTAAAAATAAATCACCTGTCGCCTCTCCGGCCGAGCAAAATGACTCTGAGAGACCCCTCAGGGTGGAGTTGTAGGGGCTCCTCGTCACGCAGTCGATGGCTGCTTGGTCACATTCACACAGCCTCTGCTGACACGGGTCAGCGGCGTCTGCAGGAGGAGGAACACCGTGAATCCTCAGCAAAGACCTGCAACAAAGACCTGCAGCAAATCTCTGCAGGGCCCCACTCTGCAGGCGGAGACTCACCACAGCTGGTGTTTGCTGCAGAGCAGCTGAAGTTATAAGGAGGCAGCTGCTGCCTGCAGGGGGCAGCATTCTGGTAGCACCGTCTGTGAGCCGCACAGCAGCTGTGGGGGAACAAACCACTGAGCTATGTCTGTTTGAACGAGTCGCTTTGAAGCCACCAGCCGCCATATTGGTACTCCCTATTTTCCTCCAGTAACTAGGGAATATGTGCGCTACAGCATCGAATAACGAGGATTTTCTCATGTTCAGGGGGCGCTTAAAACTTTTAAAATGTCAAATGCCATTTACTTTTATGTTATGTTCTAAAACTATCAAGTACTGAGAAAGTCATGTGCTGAAATATTTTGCATTTTATTCATTTAAATATATATGTTTAACATTTATAAATATATAAATAACAATATACAAAAACATATATTTACATATGTGTATACATATATATGCATATACACATACTTATATATACATATATATATATATATATATATATTTAATATGAATAACATGTAAAATATTTCAGCACTTAATTTCCTAGTAGTTGATAGTGTTAGTACATCCACTGACTGTAGAATTATCTATGAAATGTTTTCACTCAGCCAGAAAACTGCTTGTTGTTGCAACCAAATCCTGTGAGATTCTGTGACAGTAGGGAGTAGCAAGATGGCGGCCAGTGACTTCAGTTTTTCGGGAAAATCAGCACTCCAGTGTATTATATAGATCAGTGGAACAAACAATCAAACAAGATAAACTAAATGCATCAGGAAAACATTTTAGTGACTCCTATTCATTCCTGCAGCAACTTCTTCAACCCCAGCATCGAGAAAAGCACATTTAAAGTCAGCAGCGAGGATTTTAGAACCAGTTTTCATCTGTTCTGGCTCTTCTTACCTGTCCAGAGGATCTACAGGGTTCCCAGACGGCGCGTATCTGCAGGAGCAGCCGTAATCCTCCAGGTCCCGAGGACACGGCCCTGAGGAACACCGCAGCCTGGACACAAAGCTCAGCAGCGAGGGCAGGTTGTCGAAGACGGCGTGCAGCCAGGTGAAGCGCGGGCCCAGGCAGTCTGACGGAGCAGGAAGACGGAGACGCTGGTGTGAGAACTACCAGAGATTTAACCAGAGAGGATCCTGCAGGACAGCCGCAGTCTCAGGAGGTCACAGACTTTTAATCAGCCAACCTTTAATCAGGAATGTGAGCAAAACGTTAAAACTTTTAGGTTTTATTTTCCCCTGAATAAATTCTCTCAAATTAAAAGTTTGAACCTGGATTTGCTGCTAGAACAAATAAATGGATCTTGATTCTTCATGTGCATCTTTAATAGGAGAGAGAGAGGCTAATAGGGATGAAGCACACCCCCACACTCCTCCTCCTCCTCTTGCTCTTTTAGAAACTTTACTCTGATTTTAATTGTGGTATTCAGTTAATGGTGATTATAAAATGCTTTGTATTATTTTTTTATCCCTCTGCTCTGTAGCACTCTGAGCTCTCTCTGAAATTTAAAGTTGCATTTTAAATAAAATATATTATTATGAACAAACTGTCCAATAAGCAGCGACTCATGGAGTTGATGGATTATTGCAGTCGATCTTCCAGGAATAATCAGCTTCTTTAATTGCTAATTAGGTCTTTAGTTTCTTACAGTAAGCAATAGTTTAAATGTAATTTAAGTCATTTCTAAAGTTTTCTAATGTACAATAAGCTGCTAACATGGAGTCCTTTCAGCCGCTAAGGTCATTATCACTTACAGACTAGCAGATGCTCTCTGTGACGGAACCGGGATCCAAACCCGGGACCGGCCGTATCAAAGATGCTGACTTTACCTGCTGCAGCACAGAGGAACACTGAGAGGAGCTTTTACTGCTTTATTTAAACTCTCCACATGGATTTGTGTCTTGTTTGGTTCTTCAGCAGCTCTGCTGATACCAGAATCCCTCCATGCATCTAAACATCATCCTTTAAAGGAAATATTAGTCATAATAATAATAATAATAATTTGTCTCTGTTATGCAGGACTTTGCGCTAATACCTGCAGCACTCTTCGCCCTTACTAGCCTCTCTCTTTAAAGAGAAGATTCAAGATACATTTATTTGTTTTTGCAGCAAATTCAAGTTCAAACCTTCAATTTAAGAGAATTTATTCAGGGGAAAATAAAACCTAAATGTTTTTCTTTTCTTACTAAATTACTGGTGACAAAGGTTTTGGCACTGACAAGTCCTATCAAAATAAATCCAACATTAGATTTTTTTATTTTTATTATAAACATATAAGTCCGACCGTCACAAACACAAACATGGAGAGCTTTCTAAACGGTTGTGGGACTTTGATGGGAACTGAGCTCCTTGGTCTGAACAAACACTCCAGATGGGTCTGTTGGGTTCTTCTGGTGAGTAAGGTGGAGGAGGAGTGATGCTGTGGGCCTGTTGCTCGTCAACCCTCTGCTAGGCATCATAAAATTTAAAATACAAGCAGATTTTAGATAAAAACCTGGCGTTAAAAACTGAAAACCAGCCGTCATTCAGGGGAAAAATCCTCCAAAACCCAACAGAACGTCTTTAGGACAGCATCATCAACAGAAACAACAGATTCAGTCATTCTGAGGGTTATCACACATCTTTTCCAGGCTTGCCAGTAATTGTGGAGTTTTTTTTTTAATTAAAGCTTAGACAGCTTGTTTTAAAAATCAGACGTGAGCGTTGGGAAGGAGAGCTACGACTCCCCAACGCCGCTGCGCTCATAACCAGCAGAGCATGAAACGGCTTCATGCAGGAGCCGCTGCAATCGGATCTGCAACAATCTGCCTCTCTGGGTTTAAAATAAACGAGCGTTTGCTTCACACAAGCAAAATATCGGCTAATTAAACTGATTTATACCAGATTAAAGTCCCTAAAGACAAGAGTTGGGTCCCTGCAGGCCGCCATCCAGCGTCACGTGTTGACTCATCCTCTCGACCCAGTGAACCAGCAACCTTTTAGTTTGAGTCATTAATTACAATCAGGCCAAGCGGGCTGTGTGCTGACCGTTAAGATGCCTGAAGTTTATCTTTCTAAGAGACGATTCTCACCAATTACATGCCCGGCGTGTTGGCTGCTGTCCTCTGGGTCCGCACAGAACCAGGAGCTGCCAGAAAGGCCTGCGGAGGAAAAAAACGCTTTAATTCACGCGCGCAACATTTAACACGTCAGCCGTTTAATTGATAAATCATTGTGTAATTAGTGGGATTACACGGATAAAGCAAAGCGGGGCAGCGGTTTGGAAAAGGGAACTCACTGTTGGGAGCTGCAGACAGCATGAGAACCCACAGCAGGATCATGGCGACTTCCTGCAGCCAGATAGAGAACCTTTGTTTAGAAAAAACATTAGAATCACAACTTTAAACTGAAAGTTATTCTCAGCAGACAGAGAGTGGACCTCCATCTGACGGCCGATCCGCACCGCGCCGGCCCTTTAAGGTCCAACTAAAGTCACAGCAACAAGGCCAGGATCCAGGTTCTGGTTCCTCGGTCCAGGTGGGACGTCTTGGTGCCACGGCCCTGCAGTCATTGTGAAAGCTGCTGCTGTGGGTCTGCATCCTGAAGCCCACTCAGGTTGGGGAGTTTAATTGTCAGGATGTCTCATGTAGGAGTGAGGACAGACTGATAGAACCAGGTTGGGCTTTTCTGCAGCGATGCAGACTAAGGTCCAGAACTAAAAGGTGAGACTGGTCTCTGTCCAGATCCTTCCTGTCTGGCTCCAGGCAGTGCAGGACAATTAAAATGCATTTACCTAATGTTCATGTTAGCTGGCTCCAGAAGGTACACTGCAAAAATGAAACTAAAAATAAGTTGAATTTTCTTAAAATGAGTGCATTTGTCCTTGATTTGAGCATGCAAATAAGACGATTTGCCAATGGAATAAGATTTTTGCTCTTAAAATAGGAACAACTCATCTCCATCATCTTACTTCAAGTGCAGTATATCTAATTATCTTATTTTAGGGGTCAAAATACTTATTCCATTGGCAGATAATCTTATTTACCTGCTCAAATCAAGGACAAATACACTCATTTTAAGAAAATTCTACTTATTTTTAGTTTCATTTTTGCAGTGTAGAAGGACTGACCCTGGGGGACAGAGTACGCTGCAGAAAGGGAACTAAAAGTAAGTAAAATTTCTTGAAATTTGTGTATTTTTCTTTGATTTGAGCAGCTAAATAAGACTATTTTCCAATGTGATGAGTGTTTTTACCCCTAAAATAAGATAATTAGATTTCCTGCACTTGAAATAAGACGATGGAGATGAATTGTTCCTATTTTAAGTGCAAAAATCTTATTCCACCGCCAAATAGTCTTATTTACCCGCTCAAATCAAGGAAAACTCCACAAATTTTAAGAAAAATTTACTTACTTTTAGTTCCCTTTTTACAGTGTAGGGAACTAAAAGTAGTGTTTTCTTAAAATTTGTGTATTTGTCCTTGGTTTGAGCAGCAGGTATAAATGATCTGCCAATGGAATAAAATTTTAACACTTAAAATAGGAACACCTCAAGTGCAGAATGTCTAGTTATCTTACCTGTCCAGAGGATCTACAGGGGTCCAACAGATAATCTTATTTAGCTGCTCAAATCAAGGACAAATCCGCTCATTTCTAGTAGATCTGATTTAATTTCAGTTCCTTTTTTTGCAGTGGGAACTGAGAGGGCATCAAGATGTAACGAAGAGAAGCTGGAATCAAACCCACAACCTTCCAGCTGCAGGACGACTACCACTGAGCCACTGTCGCCCTGAATGAGGGAGATTAGATTATTAGATTAGATGATTGGTGCTCCTGGGCTTCCTCTGAGTCTCTCCAGGTGACTTCATCTTTTTTTCTGCTGAATTTCTCCTGTTAGGACTTTAGAGTTTTTTTTTTATTTCTTTGTTTTATGCTTAGAAACGTCTGCAGAAGAGCTTCCTGCATTTCTTTTAGGTGTTTTGTTGTTGTTTTTGTCGTTGGTGCGGAGCAAAGCCGAGCCTGAAAGCGCAGCAGATCTTCCATGGATCACGTCATCACAGCCGTCACCGCTGCTCTCAGAGACCCGCATTTACTGCAGCGTCTTGCCCCCAGCTCCATAGATTACACCTGTCATCATCATGATTATTACTGCTGCACCAGACGACGCCTTCATCAGGGCTCGCTACATCTGCAGCTAATGGCTTCCAGCAGCTCAGCCCACCTGTGGCTCTGCTCACAGCACCAACCAGTGGAGGATTTCAAACCAGAGCGCTGATGCGTTATGGCTAATCTCTGATGTCCGGTTCGACGCTGACGCCTCTGAGGCGCCGTGATGATGGAGGACGCTGACTTCAGAGACGCTTATCTGCCTTCCCGGGCTGGAACAACAGGAGGTCACGTCGTTTAATGATCGACCCTCAGAGGTTTGGTCAGAGAGAACCTGAAACACTGCTGCAGGCTGGTCCACATGGTTCTCTGGGGTTTCTACAGCTTGAACGCATGCCTGACATTGTTGGGGCTCCTAAGGAGATGATGGATGGTATCCTGAGGTATCTTCTCCTAGGTCCTGGACAGGGTGGTGCCTCCTGACATCTCCTGAGCTCCTGGACAATCTCAACTCCAACCTGGCGGCGTCAGACGGACCTACACTGCAAAAACGGATCTAAAAATTAGTAAAATTTTCTTAAAATGAGTGTATCTGTCCTTGATTTGAGCAGGTAAATAAGATTATATGCCAATGGAATGAGATTTTTGCACTTAAAATAGGAACAACTCATCTCCGTCATGTTGTGCAGGATGTCTAACTATCTTATTTTAGGGGTCAAAATACTTATTCCATTGGCAGATAATCTTATTTACCTGCTCAAATCAAGGACAAAAACACAAATTTTAAGAACATTTTACTTATTTTTAGGTCCGTTTTTGCAGTGTAAACATGATGTTCCAGAGATGTTCTGCTGGCTGTAGGTCAGGAGGCCAGTCCATGGTATCAGGAACCGCCTGTACACTGCAAAAACGGATCTAAAAGTAAGTAAAAATGTTCTTAAAATTTGTGTTTTTGTCATAGATTTGAGCAGGTATCTGCCAATGGAATGAGTATTTTGACCCCTAAAATAAGATAATTAGACATACTGCACTTGACATAAGATGATGGAGATGAGTTGTTCCTATTTTAAGTGCAAAAATCTCATTCCATTGGCAGATCGTCCTATTTACCTGTTCAAATCAAGGACAGATATGCTAATTTTAAGAAAATTTTACTTGTTTTTAGTTCCGTTTTTGCAGTGTATACTCTCCCCACATGAGGCCGGGTGTCTCCATCCAACAGGAGGACCACCGGCACCAGCTAAGGGTCTAACAACGGGTCCTTCATCCCGTACGGGTCTCTGCGTCTCTCCGTAGGTTTGCCTTCCCAGACCAAAACCATCGTGGAGGACTTCTCCAGACCCTTTTCGCTTCTGCTACCTGAGCTCACCTGTAAAAAGAAACATGGGGCCAGAGCAGAACCTGACAGCTCTGGTGGTAAATACCAGACTTCAGAAGAAAACATACTCATTTAGGTGATTTTATTCATGTTTGGACTTTGATGAGGAGTTTTCCCGTGGTAGACGTCAAACTAAGAGCACCGCAGCTACAGAATCGCCATGCGCACCGGTGCAGAGCTTGTTCAGTGATGGCAGCAGCTGGGTGTGAGCACACAGAAAGTGGAGCGAAGGACAACCCATCACCGGCTGAGGTTCTGCAGGACGGATGGACAGAAGGAGGCCTGAATCCTCCTGATTGTTGGGAACATCTGAAGAAGAAAAGCTAAGAGCCACAAGGAGACGAGCAGTAAAGATTCCTGATCCGGTCCATGAGGGAGAGGCTGTTTTCTCCTGGATCAGAACCAAAAATATGGCCGTGAAGAAAGGGTGGGACCAAAAAATGTCACCCAAGATCAACTCCAAGTACTATGAGAACGGGTCGCCTCCCCAGGATTTGGTCCAAGAGTTCACTTCCAACATCCAACCTCTGCAAAAATGTCGTCTTACATCCGGTTGTAAAAGTCTTTGAGTGTGAAGATCTGCCTAAGTGACCTCTAAATGACCTCTTCTATCGTCGCCGTCGTATAACATGCCCCCACTTCTCTTTTTAAAGGGTTTTCTTCTGCATGTTTGTTGCTTTTTCTGAAACATCTTAAAGTTCTTCTTTTCATCGCTTGGTTTCCTTCTGCTAAAAATCAACTTTAAGTTCAACAAATATTTGCAAAACACATTTTTTTTTTAGAATTTTGCGCAAAAAGCATCCACACAAACGGCGAGTTACTTGACTGCATTTGTTCAGCAAACTCTAAAGCCACCAGGAGAATCTTACCTTCTAGAAGTTGAGGTTGTGCTCCTGTCGGGCCTCTGCAGCCGCTGAAGTGGGTCAGAACCTTTTTCTGGGCTCCTATTTCCCAGCAGAATGAGTCCTCGGCTCCTTCAGCTGTTTATCAGCCCTACCTGAGGAGGGGGGGATCAGTTCTGATTGGCTGTCGGCTGATACCTGAGCAGAAGCTTAGCCCGGTGCGGTTCCTGCGCAGGTATGTCGGGCGTTTTCTAGTACAGATGGGGTCCGGCAGGGGGATCCACAGAGCCGCCTTTGTCCAGCGGGGGTCTGCATCGCTGGACCGACCCGGCCTCATTTGATCCTCCCAGCGCTTCAGATCAATGAGAGCAAACAGGAAAGGTGGGGGGGGGGGCTCAGCGAAGCAGAAGAGCTGCTGGTTTAATAACAGCGCAGGTGATAATGGGGCTTTTTTTTCTGGGACAGGTGGAGATGAGACACACAACTGAATGCATTTAAAGAAACACCCAAAATCCTCCTTTTTTCTGGATTTAGAGGAAGAAAGGACCAACATGAAAGGATCTGCAGCTCTGCTAATGCTACAGGCAACTTCACCTTCTTCTATGAATAACTGAACATTTTCGGTGCTTCCAGTCCAGGTTGAGACAGGATCTATTGTCATATTTAAAATTTTTACACAATATGGGAATAAATAGGTCTGATCTAGTTTGCAGAGATTATTCAGATCAGTCTGACCTGATAACCCGCCTTGCAGTGGAAAGCGATTCTTTTCTGTAGGAAGTAGATTAAATGTGTCCTAAATCCAGATTTATTTTGAATTAGAAAATGTTTATCGTCTTTATATTGAGCCTTTATCAGTTCAAGTTCTTCAGTTTGAAAAAAAATTACCTTTTGTGATTAAAATTCACACAAATTACCTGATTAGAACAAACTCATGCACAATTCTTGATGTATGACAAACTGCAAAGATATATATACATTTTTGGAAGGTGTTAACTTTATAAATTCCTGTTACCAGGAATCGTTACCGGACTCTCCGTCAGGCCCGTCCTCGTCCCGGTCCCAGAAAGTCCGCCTGGCTAACGGAGGACCCTGCAGTCGGTGTTAAAATGATGAATGTGGCATTTTTGGAGACACACAAGCACCTACAAAGGACACGTGGACATTTATTTAATGGCTAATAGGCCGGAATGTTTTTTTCGGCATCCTTGTTGGTGTAACCAGGAGGTAGAAGATTGTAAAGGCATTTCACGTATCCCCTCCTTTCAGCGTTTAGCCACATCTCTGCTACACAGCTCAGCCTTTGCTGCAACTCTCTGCGCTCTCTTTCATCCTGCGGACCTGAAAACGGGGTCAGAGCTCATCTGTTTAGTCGTGTTTCCCTCCTAGATGAAGCCACTAGGTGGAGCCAGTCCTGCCATTACCCTCTCCTCACATAGAAAGTACTCCTGGGTCAGTGCTGCTGGGCTCTCTAACCAGAGCAGATGGCCGTTCACACCGAGCCTGGTTCCCGTTCTGCTGGAGCTTTCTTCCTGTTAAGTTGAGTTGTTTTTTTCTCTCCACTGTCGCCACATGCATTGCTTCTGTATTTTTTTTTATAACTCTTTGTCTTGGTATTGTTTATTTAACCAGCGGAACAGTCAGGTTTAACATAAGGTTATAAGGTGCAGAGGATGCTTTGTGATAAAAGTACAGAATGATGCCGTCTAGACAAACACATTAAGCTCAGTGTGTGAAAAGAAAAAATACGGATAAGTTTGACTCAGAAGGTTCAGCTGAAAGGCTGGTTATGAGTTAGTTCTCTACCTTTTAATGAATCTATAATAATTCTTGCGTTCTATTAATCCTAAATAAATCCAAATCGTGTCTCCAGATCCTGTGGGACAGCTCGCCATCAGCGGATGTTGGCAGCTATGGTGCAGGCTTCTGATGTTGGGTTTCAAATTCATCACGTTGTTTTAATCCGGTTTAATTGGAAAGTCATTTTTTAATGAAAGATAAAATCAAGACGACTGTATTTATTTCCCTGTATAGAAACTAACAGTGAGATTTAGAAAATTGTGGAAAATCCATCCCAGGGCACCAAGATGTCCAGGGCTGATTCTGATCCTTTGTTCTGTTGATCGTTAGAGAAATCAACCTGCAGTGTTAAACATCACTGAATATCTGCATCAGACGTATTTTAAACAGCCATGTGCAAGCTTTTTGAACATAAATAAAATTCAAATCACACATTTAAATGTTGTATTTAAACAGGATTTCTGGTGAGTTGAGATATTATGATGGTTACGAGTTTTACTTTAAAAGCAATTTTATTAATCTTTCAAAGTTTGGACAAAAATCTGCTGTAAGGCTTTTTAAACACCTACTGCTTCATGATGCGGGTCATTTTAAAAAGAATAACCTCTAAACTGGAACATCCAATAAAGACTACTGTTAATATGAGTAGTAATGGGGAAAAACAATTTTTTTGTATAAATTACATGGCATGTTGGTGATTAATATCCAGTTAAGAGGAGAAAACTGTAGTTTTTTTTGGGGGGGGGGGAAGCAACCACAACAGTGTGCCAGCTGTTCCAGAAGCTGTTTGGTATTCCCATCACATCCGGCCGGCCATGATGAACGGCTCTTTGTTTGCCTGCGCTTCCTGTCGGGTCACAGTTTGCTGCACATCTTGGACAGGCATCTCTGTTTCAGATCTGTGGAGGGAGGAGGAGAGAGGACGGAGGGTTAGGGCCGGGTACCCGACACCGGAGGAGGCACGTCTGTCCGCTCTGAGCTGGGAGTAACAACCTGAGCACAGGAATGAAGTTTAAAGGATCAGTCAGGGCCGACGTCTGAACAGCAACCACCTCATCCTGATAAAAGGTCCCTGCAGTCGTCTAAAGCTTCACGTTTGTCGGGTAAAATTAGAGAAGAAGCGCCAGATATGAACCTGTTTGATCCTGAACTCGTTAAGGTTTAACGAACCTGCAGGTTACCACGGTAACACTAATCGCCAGCACTTAATGACTGAACCCCTCAGAGTTTTAGAATGTTTTAACACTTTGCTTTGCAAGGACCCGCTTTAGAAAGAATGAAGCAACTTATTCAAGTTATTCAGCACTTTTCAAAGATGAAATCACAGAGTGCTTTACTCTAAAAAAAAAAAAAAAAGCATAAAACAATCAAACAACTAAAATAAATGTTTCAGACAGTGTATTCTAGAAGCCTGTTTGTCTGCTTGCTAGTTTTCAGCTTTTTAAATTTGAAAAGCTTAACTTGGTTATTAGTTGTGGTTAGGCTGTTGTTTTGCTGAGAAGCCGTTTTTATTTAATTCCCTTTTGTTTGTTGTTGCACATCGTCTCTTTTTGTAAAAAAAAAAAAAAACTTCTAAATAAACCTTTTAATTAATTTTACTAACTAGACTCTTTAATTTTATGTTGCCCCGTTCATCCAGCCAACTATGGATGTAACACCAGTTATAATCTTTTCTGTTTTAATGGTATGAAATATTAGTTAAGCAAACATTTATTTAGCAACAAACAAAGGAAGCAGCTATAAAAAAGTTTTTTTTTGTTGCAAAATTAATGTTTTACCAAATTGAAGTGTAGAGTGTGTCAAGCTAAATAAAAATTCTAGATTTAAAATTTGATGATTTGAAGTCACAATAAATCTATCATTTATTGACAGAATAAAAAAGAAAAACGTATTCCCACGTCAAAGCATCTTGGCAGAAAAAGTGCTAAAAAAGTGTCCAGCCAGAGTAACATCACATGTAGAGCTGCCAAAAAAAGATGCTAAATACAACCAAACGATGAAATAGTGATTAAATTGTTAACTGCTGAGCCATTTTTAATGTGAGGTGGATTTTTCTCTTGGCCTGGTGCTGATCAGCTGGAAATTTGTGTCAAAGTGGAAATGCTTTGTGTGCTGGAGGTTAGATATTTACTACTCACAACTTCTCATCAGAACCAGCGTGTACGGTAACCGTATTAAGTTTTTATCGTTAACGTGGAAACAGCATTCAGAGGCTGACGGCGTTTAAAAACACAGGCTTTGTTTTGGTTCAACTCATTTTTTGGAAACATCTTTATAATAAGTCTAAATGAACCTGATCCACGCAGCCTCATCAATGTCTGCTTACATTTCCCTTAAAGTTGACCTCTGACCTCAGGCTTTCTGTAGCAGTCAACGACTTCCTGCCATCACAGACCTGATTTATCCGCTGCTCAACCAGTGTGGATGTGCATTTGGCTTCATCGTCCTGTGTTAGTGCTAAACGGTGCACACCACAGCATGATCCTCCCTCCACCGTGCTCAACCGTTGGGACTTTGCTCTTTGAACAGCGGTAAAGGTTTTAACGTTTACCTGCTTCATCCAGTCCAAACCCAGCTTGGATGTTTTTTTGGGCCCATCGTCTTGTTGGAACACCTCGCATCAAAGCTCAGTTCACTAATGTTCATTTAAACGGCCATTAATCAATCACCAAGCAACACTGACAGCTGTTTTACTTATGGATGGAATCCTGGGTTTTCTCCACTTTTTAAATAGTAAAGAAAATATAATGTATCCAACTGATGAATAATCAGTTAAGAGTTAATGAGTTAAATCTGCTCTTCGTGTCGGATACAGACTTCCAGCTACATCTCAAGGTCCATTCATACTCTACGTTTGGCCTACACGTCCGTATTTCTGTCCTTACGTTCTATCCGTTGACTCCTTCATACCTCCGTCCGTTGAGGTGCGCAATAACCAATATGTCCTCTAGGTGGCAGTGCTGGGCGCCAATAATTTGTCACTGATCAAACATGGCGACGGTCCAAGACGTGATTTTGTTGGATTTGCTCCGTAAGTAAACTTTTTGTTTGTCCCTGTGCCCCGGACACGACACATCATATGTGTGTGGGTAGTTGCGGACAATCTCCGCCATTGTTTAAAGCCCAGAATTCTAACCTTCTTCGTGATTTTGTTGACATTTTGTACTACTAACTCAATAGTGCCCCCAACTTTTCCGGTAGTATTGCTCCGTATTGATCCGTTTCGTCCGTAATCGTAAGCTCCCAATTTTCGTGTCAAAATACGGACGAAATCGACGGTTAGAACGTATGAAACACTCCACACGTATCCGTATCCATCTTTGACGTGAGGTATGAATGGGCCTTTATTCAGTGCAGGTGGAGAATGCACCAATAATTAATAGTTTCCTTACCAGCCGGTCATTGTGAGTAAATACTTCAGTTTATCGCCTCTGCTTTAAGCGATGCAGCATTTTCACTCCTCTGCCGTTCACTTACTTCTGGAGAAGGAGACCCTCTTGACTCTTCGGCACACCTCGAACGTGTGCTCTTCGTACCAGAGGAAGCTGTCTTCACAGTATCTGTAGGAAGACACAGAAAACACTAAAGCATCCCCAGTCGCTCCACCTTTTCTGGCCACAATGGACACAGGAAGTCACTGAGATAACTTCCATTTATCTGAAGATAGACCTGAGGTCAGACCCTTTGCTGGTCCTCTTCTCTCTCTGCTGCCCTCTACACACCGTCTAAACTTAGAAATGAGCGAGGACTCCATATACACGTCCCTCGTCCGCCATTTATTTCGGATTTTGTTGCCGAGGTTACGGTTCCGGGAGGAAAACCCCAGCATCTCTCTCCAGCTCCTCATTACCTTGAGAAAAGAAGGCCGTCCAGCGAGTTCTGGTCCTGCCTTAGGGTTTCCTCCCTGTGGGTCAACACCCCCGAAACCCAAGCGGTCCGAAAAGCATCCAAAATGTGCCAGAACCACTTCGGTAATCTAAAATCTGACATAAGGAGGAAGCTCGTTTTATCTGCTCTCTGTCGGTCATGACCATTGGTGAGGGTTAGAGCTCCTTCTTCACCATGATAGACTGGAACAATGCTCTGCTCGCTGCAGATAAATCAAACATTGCAATTCCTAAAAAAACATGTTTGAGACCCAGCTTTGTTTTCCTTGGGCCCGTTTTACTTTTAGTTGACGGTTTCCTAGTTGGGTTCATGGTTTCTGGCCATCAACCAGGTGAATAGCTATTACAGGACTGTCTCAGAAAATTAGAATATTGTGATAAAGTTCTTTATTTTCTGTAATGCAACTAAAAAAAACATGAAATGTCATACATTCTGGATTCATTACAAATCAACTGAAATATCGCAAGCCTTTTATTGTTTTAATATCGCTGATTGGCGTACAGCTGAAGAAAACTCAAATATCCTATCTCAAAATATTAGAATATCATAAAAAGTATACTAGTAGGCTATTCAACTAATTACTTGAATCGTCTAATTAACTCGAAACACTGCAGGGTTTCCTGAGCCTTGAAAAACACTCAGCTTGGTTCAGTAAACTAAATCACAAGTATGGTAGTGGTTAAGAGACGACATAAGATTCTCACAGTAACTGGTGTACTGACCATGGCATTACTGTCCTTGATTGGCCTGCCAATTCCCCTGACCTGAACCCCATAGAGAATTTGTGGGGTATTGTGAAGAAGAAGCTGAAAGACACCAGAGCCAATAATGCAAATGAGCTAAAGGCCGCTATTATTTCCCTCAGTGGTCTAAGTTTGTGAATTTCAACCATGATCTGGTTAGAGAAGGCTTGTCCGTCAGGTTCTGCTGTTATAGATTACTTAACGAGCTTCCCCAGCAGCCTGCAGCAGTGGGATCTGGATGCAGAAAAGAGAGCAGAGACCTTTTGGCGCGCGTCATCTGGCTGAACGGTCTGCAGAGGCACTGGGAGAAGAACTTGCAGAGCTCCAGGACGCAGGGCTGCAGCTTGAGTTCGCCGACGGTCATCGCTTTGCCGCCAGGCTCCAGCCTCTTCCAGGGACAGCCTCTCAAGAGACAGAGTGAGAGGTCACTTCAGTCAGAGATGGGTCTATTCCACACATTCAGTCAGCATTTCCACGTCCTGCTCCCTCCAAACTACTTCACTATGTTCTGCCTGATGTCAGACTGAGCGCGCACATTAAAATACACCCATTATGATTCATCTGTGGAGGCTGACAGAGGTGATCAGGTTTATCTCATGTATTCATTAGGAGCTCATTAAAAAAGGAGATTTAAATGAACGTTTATGAGAAATTTATTCACAGCTTCCACATAAACTTGCTGACAAAAAATGATTTAATGCCCTGAAGTCTGGTTCAAGTTGTTTTAATCTGGTCCCCATCCAGGATGAGGAGCCGATGAGCAACAGGCACATCAGGAAGTGGCGACTAAAATATAGACTTTTGACAAGACAAAAAAAGTAACAAGAGGAACAATTTAGCATCTAAAAATTAAACATCTGCAGCATTAACTCCAGACTGTGACGGGAGCCTTTTGGGGCATTAAGAGTCTCTTCAAGGTAATTTCACACCAGCTACGTCAGATTTAAGCCCAGACTTTGACTAGGCCATTCTAAAACCTTCCTTTAATTTTATTTTTGAACTTTTACTAAGCTCAAACTGAAAGTCAAATGCCAAATTGGACCCCATCCAATCTAATAATGGCGTCTAACACATATGTAAGGCATCCTCTGAGCTTCACTCATTGTCAGATGCTCTTTTAACTTTCTGCTGGCCCTATTGCTGCCCTGATGAGGTAGTTACAACCTCTAGTTCTAGTTCTAGTTGAGTCAAATCTAACTTCATTTATAAAGCACTTAAAAACAAAATGAGGCCAAAGTGCTGTACAGCTAAAAGCAAGATAACACCAGAAGGATCAATAAAGTTCGAACGTGGAAATAATGCAGACAAACAACGTTAGAGCAACATAAAACCAAGATTAAAAACCAACAGCCTACTTAGTTAGTAAAAGCCCGAGAGCAAATCTATTTTTAAAAGAGATGTAAAATGAGCAGGAAGGATGTCAGCAGCACATCGTAGTTTAGGACCGGCTACAGTGAAGGAACGGTCAGCCACTTCCTGGCCAGGCAACACAAACCAGCTGAAATGTCTTTGAGCTGGTGTTGGGTAGTTAAGACGTTTATTTATACAGCTTTATTTTGCATAATCCCCACAAGGTTTAAGACTCGCTGACACCAAAATAAAGTACATTGCAGTAATCCAGCCGTGTGGTCACGAATGCATGGATCCCCATCTCAAAATGCTTTTTCCTGATTCATCTGAGCCCAAAGAAGCTGGACTTGATGACGGCCTTTATCTGAGTGTCAAATGTAAGCCGATCTTCCATTTTAAACAAACATTTGCTGCTGTTGGCGGCAGAAGCTTCAGCACTGACCACCAAATGCCATCACCTTGGTCTTTTTTTGGTTTAAATTCAAAGCCATCCACCCATTCAAAGCATTAAAACAAATATGAAGGGGCTCAACGAGTGGCAGACGGACTGGGCAACCATTTAAATAAAAGTGAAAAAAGATGCAGGGCTTTTGAAGAATGGACCTAAGTGGGAGCAGATAAAGTAAAAAGAAGGGGGCCTAAACCAGAACCCTGTGGAACGTCATATAAAAGAGAGACAATGGAGTCAGCTCCTGCATAAAATCATAAATATCCATCTCTGCGCCACCTGTGGACCAAATGACCCCAAGATCTGATACAGATCTGCTTTTCCAACAAGGTTATTTGAATTTGTATCTGAAAGTGGCGACGCACTGTACCAGTTACTAAAGCCAAATGTATGAGGAGTCATAAGGGACATTATTCTGAATTTGCTCTCAGCCACACAACTGAAATCTTTTATACATACTACTGAAACGCTCTCACACACACTATTCTATTTTTAAAGGTTGATTTGCATCGTTTTAATATGATCCTTTAGTCGAATTGTGATTTATTAACTGTAGCTCTATATGTTCCACCTATTATATGATATTTTTATTTATTATGTAAAAATAAAAACAACACTACTAATAATAATTTACTCCCTATTGCTGTCTGTTTTTAATATTATATAATATAACAACTTTAAGGTACATACCGCCACCTACTGTAGAAGAGTGTGTAGCTCCAAATGTTCCACCTACTATATTCTATTTTAAAAAAAGTATCATGTAAGAATAAAAACACTTTATTATTGATCCTGATTCCCTTTTATGTCCCTAATATTCTTTTAAACACCGTTCTCTTCCTGTTCCCCTTATAAATTCAGTCTTCACTGAGACAACCTCCGTTTCTAATGAAACACCATTTAGGAACACCAAGGAAATAAACTGAAAACAATTCAGTTTAATTCAGAATAATGTCCCATAGGGCCCCTCATACAAATGAGTGCATCAGCCTCTCAATTAAACTCTTGCAAGGAGCAAAGGTTTAAAGGAACAAACATTTCTGCTATACTCCCCCAAGGAACTTGATTAGCTGCACTTTAAAAACATGTTTAGCTTAACGGACAAGTGAGAATGATTTGGACAGCATTGATGGTATTCCTTTCTGGACACATGGTGAGTTTTTGTGGTTTTGGAGTAAACATCTGCAGAAATATAAAAATGTTTTATTTTAAACAATTTCTAATTTATCAGTCAACATTTATACGAAACAGTCGGCAAACTTTTAGCATATATATATATATATATATATATATATATATATATATATATATATATATATATATATATATATATATATATATATATATATATATATATATATATATAGGAGGGTAAATATTCGCTTCCCCCAAAAAAACCTCAAAGAAAAACAGCAACCCAGCAGCCTTTTCATTTTTTTTTCATTTTTTCCTGTAAAGTTCGACTGTCGGCGGTGACAAAGCAGCTCGGTCCATATTAACGCCCTGTGGCCACTTATTGCTGCCTGGTTTCACCACAGAAGGTGCAGACACATGCAGCTCACCGCCAAACGCTCATTTTTCTGCAAACTAATGACTCCGTGACAAACTGCACAGGATGCTGCGGCCCGCGGTTAGTTGCTAGGCAGAATTCAGAGAGGGAGGAGGCTGCGTGGTGGTGGTTGTTGTTGTCAACAGTGGGACTTTACCGCCATCTAGTGGTTGCGCCTGGGAACGCGCACTGGGGGAAACCATTTCAGCCAAATTAACACTAAAATTCACCAACATAAGTTAACATATTCAAGCCTTGTGTTTTTTTTTTTTTGAAGACATAAATTAAAGAAATACCAAAGAAACGTGGAGTGAAGCATTACCTGGATTACGTATGTATGTAGGCATATATATATATATATATATATATATATATATATATATATATATATATATATATATATATATATATATATATATATATATATATATATATATATATATATATATATATATATATATATATATATATATATATAGACCACTATGAATGTAAATAAGACATCATATTCCAATTCCTATTTCTTTTTGTATTTTTTCGTATTCTTTTTTGATCCATTGTATATATGAAGATTCACTGTGTATAACTGAATGGACCTTCCCTACTCTGCACCTTCTTGTATGAGCCGATGTGACGAGTGAATTTCTCCATTGTGAGATCAATAAAGCCTATCTTATCTTATCTTATCGTATTATAAATAAATAAAATAAAAAGCCTATTTGCTGTCAGGGAAAATGGCCATAAAAGCAACAAGAGCAAAACGTTGGAATGAGTGTAAAATCAACTATGCAGATATTTATTAATTACTCCTCCTTGAGAGTTGATTCTCTTCTGTAATACATCTCTGCCATGAAGGAGGGCTGCACCTCCTGTTGCCATGGCTACCGTCTCCAGCTCTGCTTCCCACATCTCCACCGCTCAAATGTTTCGCACACAAAACACACACACACACACACACACACACACACACACACACACACACACACACACAACCCTGCTCTCCTTTTCAGGGTCGAATTGAATTAGCCGCCGTTGGTGGGCCCAGAAATGACAGCAAACGGATCTCTGATGCGATTACGGCTGTTTTTTTCTGAGAGCGTGTCGCCTGTCAGAGTCAAGCAGGTCAGAGCCGCAGCATCGCGCCACTTAGCCGGGGTACACCTCCGTGTCCGATGCCTCCGGATTATGCTTCTGTTGTTATACAAGAGTCAGGCTCATTCGTCAGCGTTTTTGTTTGCTGTTTACAAACATTCAAACCATAAAAAACGGAATAAAGCGTAATAAAAAACCTTAAATCGAGTGAACTTTTACCAAAAACAGTGACATATCCAAGGAACATTTAAGATCCAACCACTGTGCAGAACATAAGTAGGCGTTGCTTGAGCTTATAAACAGAAGGCTGCTGAGATTCTGTGGGAGTTTACCACTACAGCTTTATAGATGAAACGATGCTGCTTATGAACACGTAATGATGTCCAGCCAACCAGCTCATAAAGAATGCAGATTTTGCATTTGATATCAACCGTGGAGCGGCATGACAGACTGTACTGAGACTTGTTAAAGTGGATGATGGTGCATCAAGGCTGCACAGCGCATCACCATAATCTATGACGGATAGAAAGGTGGCTCCCATTTTATTCGCTGAAAATGGGAAACATAACATATAAAATAAGATTCAGTCCTTGATTTAATTTTTTTGACTGAAGTAGCGATATTTACATTAAGTATGAGCTTTTCATCGATCAATACGCCTGGATACTTATAGCATGACACCCTATTCAGTCAATGCACCATCAACTTTGAGGATTTTAGAGCTTCTACTGGCTTTGCTGTAAAGTGAGCAGATGTGTAGATGATTGTGTCATCAGCATATAAAGTAATTTTAGCCTAAATATTTTTGGGATATCGATAGGAGCCAAAATGCAACCTTGGGACTGAAGTCCAATTTATGGCCTTGGTCAAACCGAGCCCAACTTTTTTTATATAATTTTCAAGTCATTTAGGAGCCTTTGATCTAATAGCAGAATTCAAGAGTAAGTTCAGAAGCAGTTGATGATCAACTGAATCAAATCTTTATATAAATAATGCAGCACAACGTCCTGATGCGTCTCAATAATCCCGGTAGGGAAAAAAGAAGGTTGAATAGGTCCTTGTGGCGGGTTCTTCTTTGTTTAATGGTTTCATCTGTTCTCCTAGAGACTTCAGTCTGAGGAGTTTCAGGTAAACTCAACCTTAGTTGATTAACAAGTTTAAGTGTGACAATCAAAACTGGCTGCTCGCATGAAAAAGAGGACAAGGAACCTATCGTTGTTGCTCTGATGGTCACTAATTGTTCGAAGGGTGGGGGACAGTCATGGTCGCAGTAACAGCATTGTTAGAGGCCTAAAATAAAACAACTGGACTTCTAGTCTGAAGCTGAAGATGTTTCGCTCCCCATCCAGGAAGCTTTCTCAGTTCAAAATGTCTGGAGTGGCCAAACCGCCTCCTTCTAACCTCACACCACAGAAAAGGAAAGCTATAACATCTCTTAGCCAGGACCAAAGTGTCACCATCGTACCAGCTGACAATGGAAGTGTGTGGACGACACTTGGGTCAAAGTCCAGGCAGAAGAAGTAGAAGCTTTAACCAGACACATTAACTAAATGGATATATATATGGAAGTATTGCTCCTCCTACTTGAGTAACGTTTCTGGCTACTCTACCTGCTGTGAGTAACTTCATGAATAAAGAACTGACTTGTTTTAACCAAAAATGCACCAGAGAGACAAAAACCTCGAGTTTATGTTAAAGTGAGACTTATTATTTTTACACAAGCTTTGTTATTTATTTGTTATTTTCTACCTGATGAACTCATTCAGCCATTTGGAGGTCAGACGAACGTACAATAAACAGTAAATATCGTTACTGGAAGTACTTTGCACTGATCTAACATACTTCAGATACATTACCTGCTCTAAGTTTTGTTTTCAAGTTTAATGTTGAAAAACAATAATTTTACAAAGGTGTTTATTTTATTTTTAGTATTTAGTGCATCTTTTGCCCTTGAAATACCAGAAGTTGGACATAACCTTGTATTTTGTTTTCTGTTCGATTTCATAACTTTTTAATATTAAATCATCAGCTATGATTAGTTACTCAGTACTTGAGTAATCTTCTGACTGAATACTTTTTTACTTTTACTTGAGTAATTTCTTGGCTGACAACTTTTTACTTTAACTTGAGTAAAAATATGTTGAAGTTTCACTATTCTTACTATTAAATGCGTGTAAACCCCAGAATACGAGCTGAAGTTAAATCATACGTTTGTTCTTCATTTATGATCCTATAGCCATTGAAATCTGAGTGTGGAAACAAAAGATTGTGACGTAAAAATTGGATTTAAATACGCCCTCCTACCAAAGCAAACCTCCTCTTTCATCTATTCAGAACACTAATAAAACTATTTTTCCCCATTTAAATTAAGCCTTACAGTAGCAATTAGCATTTACCAGGTTTCTCGGTTTCTCTGTACCCGCTGGATGCCGTCGCTCTGCTTGGAGTCGTCTCTATAAGTTCTTCTGCTGGTCGGGTAGATGAAGGCCTCATAGAGGTTGTGTGTAGAGGCGTTTCTCTTGAAGATGTTCTCGTTTCGACCAGATTCATCAGTGCTGAGAGCGCTGTTGTGGCTGTAGGAGGTGGGAGGGTGAGCCGAGGGCCGGCGGTCGTAGCAGTCTGCACCCTAACGGCGGTGGTTGGTCGTCTCGTTGTTCTGGCTGACGTCTGAGATCCAGTTCCAGCTGCTGGCGTTGTGGCAGCTTGTGTCGTTCTGCCCTCTGGAGTTGTGGATCTGTGGCTGGTCCAGGAATTTGCCGTCTCCGGTCTTCGGACAGTAGATGGACTTTCTCCAGTGATACCTGGGAGCACGGAGTATGTTGGATACTGAGGTGTGGCGACCGTCTCAGATGCCGTGACCTTTAAAGTTGTTGAAGATGTTCTGCTTAGATGTGATGAAGCTGAAAAAAAAGTGGGGCAAACAACGTCAGCGCGGCACATTATCAGATTTATCTCCACTTAGAAAGGGGAAACATTTATATAATATTTAAAGTATCTAAAGCAAACATGAATAACATTGGACTTGAAAGTTAGAAGATCAAACTATGTCCTGATCATTGTGTCATATGTGACTGAACCCAATCTCTCAATACCATTCATTCTTGGAAGAATTGAAATGTTTGGGAACCTCTCAGGCTGTCGTATAAACAAGACCAAAAGTACATCACAATCCATCCTTCAAACAAATCCAACAATCCAACAAATTCCCTCAAGTACGAAGGTTACAAGAACCTTTTCTGCTCTTATGCAGTCAAACTTTCTACCATCACCAGATCAACTTAGAAACTAAATTCAGTTTAGGAAAACTTTGCTATTGAGTTGACTTGGGAGGATGAAGGCCACAAAAACTATAATTAATTACATACTTACATCTAAATTTAACGGGGATCCATCCCTCCCAAACATCATAATGTATCACTAGGCATGCGTTTTTAAAAGTAAAGATTTCTTCACCTCTATTTCCAACATCCCTCCCACCGGGTTAGCTGTAGAAGTGAAAGATTGTGTCCCATATTCCCCGCTGCCCTGGTGTTTTTGATAAAATTTGTGTAGTCAAAATCCAACAATATACAATTTAATCTGTATTGGGGAGCAAATTAAATCAGATTTCTCTCACAATTCAATCTTTATTTCAATGCCAATTGTAAAAAATCCATCCTTAGACCCTATTATAATTATTTATCTTGATTTGACTTTGTGATTGAACCAGAATAGGACTACATTGCATTCTTGACCTTTAAGACATGTATAAATCAGGGATTATGTACAAAAAAAACAGGCTTTGAAATAGAACCACAGACAATAAATGATAAATGTTTAAACTGATCTCCATATAAAGACAAATTAATCCCTAATATATACAACAAACTACTACCTCTCCCTCCTCTAATAAGTATAAAGCCAGCTGGGAGAAGGACATGGGTATTAAAATTCCTGAGCACATTTAGAAAGAATCTTATAAATGTATTCCAAAAAAAAGGTAAAAAACAAAGCAACTGGACTTGTTTTCCGTAGTTGAAAACAAGTCCAGTTGCTTTGTTTTTTACCTTTTTTTTGGAATGACCATGACCTGGATGACTGAGAATCTTCACCAGCTTATAAATGTATACACTCCTGTTCCAATAAACCCGAAAATGTCTGATACAATTAAAAGTTATACATACACTCCTTTGTTCAAACTATTTATCATGTTTTTACGAATGCATCACCAGCTTGTTAAATGTCGGTCCTGCACCGCAGCACTCTTTCATGGCTTTTATACTAACCCTAAGGTTGCCATGTATTGGTCTGATGTGTTTAGTATATTTTCAGTCTTGCACTGCCACCAGAACTTTATCAGTCATTCTAGGCACATCTCACTTATCAAGAAAGTTTACTTCAGCACAGTGTTATGAAAAAATATGATTACTTGTTTTATTAATCAGGCATTTTAATGGAAAACAATAAGAGGTATCTTTTAATCCCTAAACTATGTCTTGGAGGAAAGTGGGGGTTGCCCCTCTGAGGGAGAAAAGGTACAGCTCACAGGGTGTTTGTTTTAAGGTCTGAAAGCTATTTTATGGTTCTTGAGGTCATCTGGGTGCTAAATCAGCCTTACTTCATGAAGACTTTGTAGAGAATACTCTCCTTGTTTTGGGAGCAGATAGGACCTGGAGCTTCAATGTCTGCGCCCACAACACCCCCAAACTAATCGGGAGGGGCTAGTCAGTCTATTAAAAAGATGGGTTTGCGGATATGAGGGCAGACATAGAGCTTACAATGGCTGGGGAGAAGGACGTCGGTAACATACTGAAACTAATTCTGTTTAGAATTCCAAATAAAATAAATGTGCATATTTTAAATGTTTGTCTCTGATAATTGTTTCTCCTTTACTACAAAATCTTGAACCGGGGTACAACGGGCCGTGAGGAATGGACATGAGCGGGCCCCATTTTAAAATCTTAAAAACAGCGAAAGCTTATTTTTTTACTCTCTTATCACTGCGACAAAGGACCAGCAGTACCTGCTGCTAAAATGCAGTTCAGATGTTTTCTGAAGGACAATCTGTGACCGTTTCAGAGCATTTGGCAACATTTTACAGAGTTTGTACAATCAGTGTCTGTATGAACACCTAGCATATATGTGGGTACATTTAATCTCAAACGCTGCATTGTTTATATCCCTATAGGTTGTTTAGTTGTTTATTTTTTATTTTTCAACAACACAAAAACTCTGGAGCCCCGTCTTTTAATTTGTAAACTAAAAGAAGTTTAATATAAAATGTTCAATAAAAACTTTATGATTAGAACTATTTCCTGTTTTTCATGAGGACATAATAATCCAGATTTAGCCACAGGGAAATTACAGTTTTGTTCACGGAAATGACTTTCATTTATTCCCAGGCTTGTTGTTGCTCGAGTTCTGCTTTGTAGGGAATCAGTTAATCATTCAGGAAAAATATTCTGGGTTACACTGCATACTACTACTATATTGCTAGCGCTTTCCTGGAAGTTATCAGTTGTGCTCCTGAAGTTTTTGCACGTCATTCCCTGGACTTAGTAGATACTTGGCCCAGACTTTCCTGGAAGCTTTTTGTAAATCTCTTCTGGAACTAACTGGGCAATTTCCAGGACCTTACTAGTCACTCTACTGCAACTTATAAGAAACTTAATAGAACCAGACTATCTTTATAATTAGTTACTTTCTTTGAACTTACCAAGCATTTTCTTGGCTTTTACACCATAATTTTCTGTAACTCTCCTAACTTTTCTGTTACTTTCCAATTCCTTGCTATATACTTTAAAGAACCCGAGTGCAATTCGACCATAACTGTTACCTTATACATTCCATCAAGGTCCTGGAAAGCACCCATGAAGTTATGGAAAGGAATTTACTGGGTTCTTCAAAAGCAAGCAGTAAGTCCCATAAAGGTTTGACAGCGGTATTATGCAAGTTCTGAAAAATGACCATTAAGTTCAGGGAGAGTACTTGGTCGAAAAGTCCTGGAAAGTCACCAATAAGCGCAATGAATGTTTCAACCAATTACTCATGTTGAAGGAAAGGAAAGGACTCAAAACTGCACCAAAGAACCAAAGGGACTGACTCTGAATCCCAGGATGAACAGTTCTCATATACAGCTCCCAGGAAGGAGCTGGACATCTTGGAGCTACAAACTACAAACTCTGGCATGCAGCAGTTCTCTTCTTTTTGTACGCAGCTCTTCAGGCTGCCTAGGCAGGGCATGAGCATGAACATTTAGATCTTGCCGGCTGAGTAAAATACTGCATCTTCTAAGAAACGTTGCATCTAAAATAAGTACAATCTGCTATTGATGTCCCCGGTGACTGTAGGCCCCGAAAAGGACTAGCTGCTTGAGCTCCTACAGAAGGAATCTGAGAGAATTATTGATTCCTTGATATGAGAGCGTCCCTAATGATATTAGCAAAGCGGATTACTCTACTGCCTGAAGAAGACTGCATCAAAACTGCAACCCTGTAGGCTGCCATGTGTGCCAATACAAACAGATGCTTTCCCCAGCTTCCACATCTTCTCCGTTCCAACCACGCAAATCACTGGTCCTATCAGCCTTGCAGCCTTGATGCTGCAAGGTGAAGCTGAGAGTAAATGTCACTTTACTCCTAAAACGTCAAGCTATTCCATTTTGTTTTTATCTTATCTCCTCTCACTAACTTACAGAAAATGTTTCCACGTAGTTCTTATGAGCATGCTAAATTGTGTCTCCGTTCGACCAGCTAATGCTAAAGCTAGAGGCTCTGCCAGTGCCAAGACAGCCGCCGCCGTTAGCTCTGCAGTTTACCACACAGCTCGTTCTGTTCGCACGGCAATTGTCCGCCAGCGCTCAGACACATATTCATATTTCAATTAACGGTTCTTGAAGGTACTAATGGGTCCTGGGTAGGTTCCTAAATAGTGCAACCATCTTGTTTGTTCTCTTTGGTGATCAGCTGAGCGGCTAATTCAGGATGTGATATCACGCCTGCCGCCCAACGGCAAAATTGTGAATCTGCTTTAAGCCGCCATCTTGGTAGTCCATCACGTCTTGTTATGGCTTGTTGACAACATTAAGAATCAATTGTCCAAAAGTTTTTTATCTTTAATTCGGCAAATTAGTCCCTTTCTTGCTTTTTTCTGCGTCTTTCCTCTGAGAGGCAGTTTAAAGTCCCCTATTTATCCAATCTGCAATTAACTTTCTAAACAGGTCATCATAGTTACGTCGCCTTTTATTTGTTTCTCTTCGGTTTGATTTTCTTGCGTGAATGTGGGTTGTACATTTCCTTTTATCCATCAGAGATGTTTTTGATTTAAAAAGCTGCAGTAAATACTGGGAAACATTTGTTTGAATTAGAAAAATAACAGCCATTTATTGAGAAACAAATTTATGCAGATATTTCCTTTTTAGTGATATATTTGAATGCTTTTAGTAGTCGTAGATAACTAGACTGACTTAACCACTAGGAACACTCACCAATGGCAGTAGAGGAGACTTGGCTGGTCAACATGGAGCTTGTCCCAGATGGAGAGGCATGACTCAGGTTTGTGGGCAGTTGGTTCCATTCTGAGGTTTAAAATTAGCATTTGGATCAGAGAGCTGAACAGCTAATGGCTCGCTGATGACTGCACATTTTAAGTCTTAAAAAGGTAAAAATGTACTCACCAATGGGAAGTCGAACAAAGGAGATGTTAGTCACTAGAAAAGAATAGTTCAGTAAGTTTCAGTTCATGAATTTGTAAGAGCATTACTGGTTCAGTTCTAAATGAAATACAGTAAAACAAAGCTAATATTTTATATCTTATTTTTTGCTAGGGTACAGAAATATAATAACAGGATGTCGTTAATTAATGTAATTTATTGTCAGTGAAAAAGAGCTAAAATAATTAATTGATTAATGTCAAATAGGAATATGGAACATCCAGTATTAATTTAGCATTTTAGCAACAACAAAACAGTCTTTAACACCTAGCTTAAAGACTGTTTGTTAGCATAAGCTAAAAACATTATGCACCTCCCCAATCTCAGACATAGCAACAGAGAAATCTTTAACAAGCATCTCTATGTTTTATAATGATACACTTTCTGCTAAAACATGAATGTGTTTTATATTATGCAGATTTACTCTGCTCTAAACCAGGAAATGTTCATATGCTAGCCTTCTATGCTAGCCTAGTCTTGATTGCTTCAGTTTTTGACTAAGGCAACATGAGTAGTTGCCTTGAGAGGCATTCAAAAAAGGAGGCCACAAAAGCACCAGATTAAAAACAAAAATAAACAAAATAACAAATTACATTTTGACAAGTTTTCTAATGCCTTCATATATGTGCCGTAACTGGAGAGCTGGCACTCCCCGCTTGCTGAGGCTGTTTTAGGTCATTTGTGTGGGACTCCACTGCATTTTATCCCACCCTAGAACCTAGATCAGGGGTGTGTAAACTTTTTGACGTGGAAAAATTAAAAAGTAATCCAGGGCCGAAGAAATTTATAAAAATAATCTACAAAAATTATGAGAAATTACTTTTTACCCGCTCTACAGAATATGATTATTTTAACTGAACAGATCAGGAAAGGGATGTAAGGCACTGTAGATCCAAAGTTAAAAGCGGGTTTTAACTTTAACTTTATCAAAAGATGGTCACTCAGTTTGTAAATTATGTTAGACTCTGTAAAAAAAATTAACTAATTAAAAACATATAAAAATAAACAGAATTTTAAATCAGGCAATATATGAAAAGGTTCTGGGTCAGTATGTTTTTGAAAACATTTGCCTGTATTTAGCTAATTCCAATAAATTATTTCAAAACAGCTTTTAAATAGATGTAGTCCTATTATATTATATATTACTATGAAATTAAAGAGAATGTAAAAAGTGTAGTTATTAAAAGATGAATACATTGTGATGTACCCAACATTTTTAGTTGTAAGATCTTAACCTATTTAACTTGGCTAACTTATTTGGCTTTTTTAGCTAAATAATATTAACAAGCTTATTATTAAAACCTGTTATTATAATAACAAGTTATAATAACATGTTACTATGTACTATAGGCAGTCTATAATGTACATTTAGATAATTTCAGCTACCTAAAATTATCTAAATGTACATTTCAGCGTACAACAAATTGCAGCAACTGTTAACTGTTTTAGAAGAATTTTACTAATGAGTTTACAGTTTTATGGCGCTGTTCAAGGCATGGTTGATCTTCTAAAACTATATTGAAAAAAGAGAAAATACATGAGTCAAATTATTCAGGACAAATTTAGAAAAAAGTAAACTGTTAAGCTGTAAAGCCTTGATTTACATCCATCACACCAAGTAATCCACATTTAGATTTATTTTTCCTTTTCTTAATTCTTTTGTTTGTTTGGCAAACATTTTTAAGAATGACCCTGAAAGGCTAAAAGGATTAAATTGTGTTTTTCTTGCTAGGGTCACAGATATTATTCTAGTGTGTGGGATGAATGATGATTGTGCAACCAGCAGATGGCAGCTTTACCTGGATGCAGGTCTACATGATCTAGTTGCTGTAAAACCTGATATTCTTTTTATTTCCAATAGTTTTCAGCTACTGGATACAAGTTTTCTAGCAGCTTTAAGAAACCTTTGTGCGGTCCTTCCACAATGGTCTGGTTGAACAGTGGAGTGACGGAGCCGACATCCCACAACCCGGACACCTCTCTGCCTGGACAAAAAGCAGGTTTAATCAGACAAACAGCTCCATCACTATTCATGTCCTTCACATAAACACTAAAATTAATGTAAAATCCTTTAATAAAACATTATGGTGAGTATAATACATATTTCTCCCCCTCATCTTAATGTTCCTGTTAAATCTTTACTTTTCCACAAACATAAAGCAGAGACTTTTAAAGGGTGACATGGAAGCAAACAGCTTAAAATGAGAGATTATTTCTGATCTGGTGTAAATTAAACCGGTTACCTACCCATCTTCCCGGCCATCACACAGATGTAAATGCAGTTGGAGTTGTTCCTTTGACTGACTGAGACACAAACACAGGACACAACGTTAAATACAATAACGTGTTAAAGTTTGACGTCGTGGCTGAAAGTTCTGGATGCAAATATTGGACTCAGTATCTTTCCACGATAAACAAAACCTTTTCAGGAGCTTAGAAACATTGTTCTCTGCAGACATGAGTCAATATTCTCAACATTGATGCATCTTTATAGCTCCTGTATTTATTATTCCTGTCTTCTTAGTGTGTCGTTGATCTTGTTTCTCACCTGCTGTTCGAGAACTGACACGCCCAAATTTCAGATAGATAGATAGATAGATAGATAGATAGATAGATAGATAGATAGATAGATAGATAGATAGATAGATAGATAGATAGATAGATAGATAGATAGATAGATAGATAGATAGATAGATAGATAGATAGATAGATAGATAGATAGATAGATAGATAGATAGATAGATAGATAGACATGAAGTCTGCAATGAAACCTATAATATTATAAAAAGGAACAGTGACGAAAAATAGAACTAGATAAGATAAGATAGGCTTTATTGATCTCACACGTGAGGCAGATTTGATGCAAAGCAAAAATGGACCATCACTTCTTTAAGTGTAATGGTCACTAATGGTAGTGATGGCAGAAGACGAGAATTTCAATATGCCTGTGGCTCTTTTATAGCATTCGGTCTAATGAATAGACGAGAAATGGAAGTACAGACATGATGCAAAAGTTGCATGAAATGATTAATCTTTGTGATTAATCTGCATCTGATCCCTCTGCACAATAACAGCTGGACTGTGAACCTTTTTGTCAAACACGTCTGTGTCCCCCCCAGCAACCGTTTGCAGCGACGGAGGCGTTTCGTTTTACTTCGACAGGAAGCACCTACCTGACAGAATGGAGGAGGATTTAAACAGCTCATGTAGGTAACTTGATGAGTTTCCCATCACATCCAAAAGAATGGCTGTAAAGTCTGAGAATACACAGGTTAGAATAAGACTCACAGGAAGATCTGCTTTGGACTTTCAGGGAGGAGAGATGATTCTTACCGGTTAGGTCGTTTGTCTCGTTAGTGACACAGTAGCAGAACCGCCTCCTGAACAGGCTGCTTTCTAAACCTTTAATGCTGGAAACTACAAAACGCAGTAAAATAAAGAGAGGTAAAACAGCCCAGAGTCCATTTAAACTGCATTTTCTCATCTATTCAGCTGTTTTTATGTTTCTGATTCCTCAATAATGCATAAAACAACAATTCCTATCCTCCAGATAAACTGGTCTAAAGATTTAACTGTAGTTATAACACATCACCACCACTAGGTGGCAATATTTCCAAATGCACGAGTCGGAGCTTCCACCTTTACCTACACCTGTGCTGCAATAAATACTTTCAGGAATAAATAAATAAAGAAATGCTTTCAGGGTTTTCTGGTGAAGCGGAGGTTTGTAAGGAGATCATATTTACTGTTGTAGACCAACAAGGTGAGTTTATGGAGATCCAGGGAGCTGTAGGAGGTCACACTGAGCAGAGAGAAGAGCTGCCGGGAGCCTGAAACGCACATTTCTGCATTACACCACCATCATTATCATAAAGAGAAATACTAAAACAAATTCAGTGGATCGTTGCCGTTCCTTAAGAAGCTAATTTAAATCCAGTGTTTGCTTTTTTTAAACCTTGCCTTTCATCACAATCAGATTTTCAAATTTCCCCAG
Organism: Fundulus heteroclitus; assembly: GCF_011125445.2. Taxonomy (NCBI): domain Eukaryota; kingdom Metazoa; phylum Chordata; class Actinopteri; order Cyprinodontiformes; family Fundulidae; genus Fundulus; species Fundulus heteroclitus. The sequence goes on along the minus strand of NW_023396835.1, from coordinate 1,081,560 downwards.
AACCAGCAGAATCCATTTCCACTGAGCTAAACCTGAAGGGATCACACATTTGAAGCAGCGCAGCCTACAGTTTGACCTCTGCGGGACAAAGGCAGAGGCCGGCGACAGATTTAGAGCCCAGCGCGTGGCGGTACACAGTGATGCTGTGACAACTTACCAGATTGGCTGGAATTTATTAAAGTATTGACCAGCGGAGTGAGGTCGATGGCCGTGGGGTCGATGATGTTCTCCGCTGGGATTTCTGCGGAGTAAAAACAAAGAGCGAAATCAGATGGCAATCATTCTGGGTTTTATTGCCAGAATCAGCAGAATGAGAAGAAAAAGTGAAAATTAGTCCCACGGTGGCAGGTTATCTAAACGACACCAACAGAAAGCTATAGAGACACGAGGTTCTGTCCACTTTTAATTAATTCTATCATTATTTCTTTACTTTGAAGGCTCCCGTGAATGTCTAAACACAATGGAGTATTTGACTTTTGTGTCTCAGAAAAAGCTATTTAATCATGTCTTTGATTACTAAAGCTGTTTTTTTTAGTGACTTAAAGGCTGCTTTCTGATCCATACAAGGTTCTTTCCTTGTGGGTTCCCAAAGGAACTCTGTATGTTTTAGAAAAGTACTCCAAATTCCAAAAAAACCAAAAAAACATCATATAACAATCTGAAAATTACCTTTTATGTTTAGGGAAATTACCCTAACATTCTAGAAATATAGAACATAGAACCTGATATTCAGCCTGAACACTTCATGAAGAGAACTGACTGGTAGACGGCTAGGACTGAGGTCCAGAGTACAGACCAGGTGTCCGACGGGCGCAAGGCGAGGAAAGAGGAATCCAGGAAGCAGAGTTAGATCAGCAAACCTGGCAAGGACCGCTGGACCTTTACTCACTTTAAAGCTGTGTTCACATTGAACACAAATGTGTCAGGCCAAGCGACAGAATTACATGATATCCCTGTGCAGCACAGGTGCGGCACAGGTGGAGCACAGGTGCAGCACAGGAGCAGCACAGGAGTGGCACAGGTGGAGCACAGGTGGAGCACAGGTGCGGCACAGGTGGAGCACAGGTGCGGCACAGGAGCAGCACAGGAGTGGCACAGGAGCAGCACAGGTGGAGCACAGGTGCAGCACAGGTGCAGCACAGGTGCAGCACAGGAGCAGCACAGGTGCAGCACAGGTGCAGCACAGGTGCAGCACAGGAGCAGCACAGGAGCAGCACAGGTGCAGCACAGGTGCAGCACAGGAGCAGCACAGGTGCAGCACAGCAAAGCCACAGAGGCAATTCCAGCAATGCAAAACACACGATTTTGGCAATCAAAGCAAAGCCAGAGCGACACGAAACCTGCAAAGCCACAGTTACTGGAGTTGAAAAAGGCTGAACCCTTGTTTCTTGTCGCGTCTCGACAACCAATCAGGAACTAGATGTGACGTGGGATGAAGGGCTGCAGCGGAGACAAAGTTTTCGTTGGACATGGAAGACAAGCTGACAGCAGCGGTCTGCGGTCGGTCTGAGCCGTATGACTCAACCAGTTATTGCTACCCAGACAAATCCAGAACGGACCAAACCTGAAGAAAAGAGGGAGGAGACTAGAGAGGCTGTGGGGGGAAGAAATCGAAAATGTTCGGAGAGACGACATTGCACACTTTGTATTTCACTTTTGGAAGGCTGTAGGCCCGGATCTGACTCACATCACCAATGTGTGTTTCTGTCACGTAAAGACGTTGGAGTTAAAGGCTGTCCGAATTTAGCACAGCAGCCTGAAGCTCCTCTCTTCCCCACGATGGAGTTCTGACTGTTGACCCCATGAAAGGTCCGAGGAACAGGAGCTAGAAGCTGTTATTCAGCCCACGCTGAGGACACATCGGCTGTCTGACCAAGTCTGTCTCTGCCTGCTGCACCTTGCCTGCATCATCTGAGCAAGTCGGTCTCTTTCTGCACCATCTGGTCATCTACCTGTTCCTGCCATCATCACCTGGTCAGCTGGCTCAGTCATCAGCCATTCCTGACCGTCTCTTCTGCCACCGTTCACCTGTTTTTACAATAAACCTTTGAAACACTACACTGTGTTGGGTTTGATTGCTGGAGGTTTTTCCTTCCTGTTAATGGGGAGTTTTTCTTTCCACTGTCGCTTCATGCTTGCTCAGTATGAGGGATTGCTGCAAAGCCATGGACAATGCAGACGATTCTCCCTGTAGCTCTACGGTTCCCCAGGAGTGAATGCTGCTTTTTGGGGTTTTAGATGCAATCAACTGGTTTCCTTATATAGGAAACTTTTGACCAATCTGTATAATATGATTCAATTTGACTTTGTAAAGTGCCTTGAGATGACATGTTTCATGAATTGGCGCTATATAAATAAAATGTAATTGAATTGAATTGATTAACGGGTTCACCGCGTACAATCATTACACGTACTGCAGGTTACAGAAAGTAACCTTTCCCTCAAGGAAAGCACCATGTATCTTCCAATAGAGGTTTTAGGTCCTGGAAAGTACCAGAATAATTAAGAAAGTTCTGAAAAGCATCCAGTAAGTGTAATATTCGGTCTTGGTTGCTGTTTATGATTCGGTTAAGTTAGAATTTTCATGCCTTACGTTTACTTTGTGTTTTAAGCTCTGAAGTCCGGTTTAGCCTGTTTATTTTATATTCTGTTCTGGTTCTCGTTTATTGGTTGGTTAAGTATTTTCCTGCCTCTTGGTTTATTTGCGTTCTAGATTATTGAGTTCTGTTTAGCCTGCTGATTATTTTCATTATCTGTTTTCCGTATTAGTTCTGATTTTAGTTCTGCGATTTGTTTTCACTATTGTCCTTGGATTTTGGTTTATTCTCCAGCTCCTGTCAGTTCCGCAATTGCTTCCACCTTTGGTTAATTAGTTTTTCACTCCGCTCACCTGTTTGTCTGTTTATTTAAGCCTCAACCCCTCCTGAGCTAGTTGTCGGTTCGTCTCTCATTCATTCACGCACGCTCCATCCCGTCATTCCCCTGAGTGCATCCTCTGTTTTTGGTCCCGTCTCTGGTAAGAGCTCCCAGCACCTTGGTTCTGTTTTATTGACCCTGTTCTGTCTGTTTTTGCCCAGTTCTGTCCGCCTGCCCCCGTACAAGTGTTGCCTGAATGTTTGCCTTACCTACCATTGGATTCTGTTCTGTTTGCCTGTCTGTTCCCCACTCCTCATCATCCCTCAAATAAATCAGTTAACAACATAGCAGTGTTTTGGTTGAATTCCGGGTTCACCTCCAAGCCAGATCATTACAGTAAGTTCCTGAAAACACCTATGAGAGCCAGAAAAGGACCAATAAAACCAGGATATTCCCCAAAGTCCCCTTTAAATTCCAAAGCACAGCCTAAAAGTTCTGGAAATGTAAAAAAAAGTCACGTGTCATCTCGAGCACCTTTCAAGTACACTGTGAGCTCCTGTAAGACATGTTTAAGTTCTCATAAGTACACCATAAACTGCAGATAAACACCACAACATGCAATAAGTACCATGTTGGTTCTCTAAGCATCCAGAAAACACTAGAGGTTTTGGAGAAACCCAAAATCACCTGCAAGTTTTGAAAATTAAACTGTGACTTATAGATAAAATAAAAAACAAGATGTCTGAAAATTTGTCTAAACTCCATAAAGTACCAAAAGCAGGCTGTGAGCTCTGCAGACCAAACGGGGAGTTTTGAATAAGGACTCATAAGTCCTCAAGATTACTGTAGGTTCTACAAAGTATTACACAACAAAGCTCTGAAAAGCGCTAATGTACAGTATTATTAGTGCATTTCAGAGCTTGCATACTGCTCTAGAACATTCAGATTCTAGGCACTTTAGAACATTCTACAAAGTACTACCAAGTTATGCAAACATACCCAAGAAGTGTACGTTCCTCAAAGTATGCCGTCAGCTCTAAAAAGGATGGTTCACGCTCTAGAAAGTATCCTAATGGCTGTAGAAAGTACTTTGTATGCATCAGGAAATTTGCCTGTGACTCCATTATGTCTGGCTAACCCATGTTCTCATACTTGTCAGCAACATTGTTAAGGGAGATTAAATGTTTCCCAGAAACTGAACAGAAAATCATGTGAAATTTATTTTCTGTAAAAAAGAGATAATGGAGAATCTCTTTTTTAGATTTATAATGGCTTATATCAGCCATTATAACTCGTTGGATTGTAACAATTAATTCATTTTGAGGTTTACCAGAGAAAATGTAAAATGAAGTGTGTTTGAAACAGAGAGAATACCTGTGAAATTGTTGAAGTTTCTCCTGTGCCTCTCTTCTTGCAACCTGCTTCTTAATTCTGTTCATCAGACCACAATTTTTTTTTATTACATTTTTGAAGTAATTCTTATATTACAGACGTCAAATACATTCCAGTAAACACAAGAGCTATGTTAGAATGTCACACCTTTTAGCTCCTGTCACATAAACGTAAAATACTCTAAAAAATACTGTAATTTGGACAAATAAAGACAAACTATGCTGAAATGTGTTCCTGCTTGTAATGAATAAAGCGCAGAAGCTCCAGTTGACCAACCTTGGCTGAAATGCATGAAGAGAAAAGCAGCAGAAACACAGATTATAAAGCAGAAGCGAGGATGCTGCAGACAACTCTGTAAACCTGCCATCATCCTGCAGAGACCATAAACCACACAGGCTGCATCAGAATGTGAAATAAAGGTTAAATACAACTTTAACAAGCTGCTTTAAAACAGTAACATGAGTCCCCCTGATAAAAAGTTCACTTTCCAACTCCCCCTTCTTACTTTCTGTCCTCGGTTTACATTTCTCTGTTTTTATTCAGGCCAAGTTTTTGTTGTTTTTTTGCATTTCTCTACCCGTGGAATTTCCTAAAGGAAAAATCAGAATACGTTGATCTTACCCTGCGTTTCAGCTGTGCATGGCTGTGCAGACGGACGAATGAGACCTTCAGCGCTTTTCCCCGTGTGGCACGCACACCGGCGGTCAGACGAGGGTTAAACTGGGCCTGTTTTCTCCCCTCTGGACGGCAGCTGTTGGCAGCAGGCCGGCAGCTTGTAGAGCTCAGCACAGAAATAAAATCAGTGTGAGGCTGCATGCTGGACACTGATCCTTCACCACCTGCAACGGCTCGCTGTAAAAAATATCAGTCCTCCGGGGGAAACCTGTGCGTCACTTTGGTGGAAAGCAACGATGCACGATGCTGCAAAGATCCGAAACAGAAGCTACAAACTAACACAGACAACAACAGAAATAAAAGTATAGAAATAAAAGTACAGATTAGATTAAATGTGCTTTTATTGAGTTTGACTGCAGACAAACTGAAGTACATGTTTAAGTAAAACAAACAAGTTCCTCTGATCCTTCATGTGTAATCACCAACTGAACGGGTAAAAGGTCCAGAACAAAATCTGAACTGATAAACTGCAGTAACAGAAATAAAATGAGGGGAAAAAAACTGCATGGATGTAAATAATTTACATTTCCCACATATAATTTAGAGGCTGGAACTGTACAAAATAATACTTTACAAGTTAGCATGTTGAATAGTTAGCGACTTAGCCTGCCATGTGTCTCACAAGTTTACCTGTGATTATTTCTGCCACAGAGTAAATTTAAATTATAATAACACAAAAAAAATAAAAAAACACATTTAAAATACATCTTAAAATCATTTGTAATGGAAAAATAGTTTTAAAAAGGGTTTATTATTTAGCTTTAGCCAGCGTTTTAGAAGATGCTCAGTGGTATCCTCCCCATTTTTAACCACCTTGTGGTCCAGAGATTCTATTGAGGGTTTATTAAGTCATTTATTTTCTTGACTTTAGACTAAAACATAATTTCTGTCCAAAGGAAACGTCATAATCCCATCACAAGACTTTCAAACAATCTGCTGAGGAATAGTTTAGCGGGTTATCCCAGCAACATGTTATCAATGACACCATCCACGCTGGAAAACCACCATGCTAACAGTTTAGGTCCAGAAGTACGAGATCAATTATTATTGGAGCTAGCTTTTTCCTTAAACTGAATTTAAAAAATGGGCCCAAAACTACAATCAAATCCATTAAAAATCATTGCTTTTCCGAAATGTTTACAATATTCGATATTTAACTGAAGCTTGGTATTATCTTTTGTGTTTAAGTCCATTATCTCTTTAACTCTGTGGTGGCATCTGCCATCCTCTGTGGTGTGGTTTGTTGGAGCAGCAGCTGATCTCTAGCCGATAAACTCATCAGGACGGGCAGCTCTGTCCTGGGCTGCCTGCTGGATCCCAGTGCAGGTGGTGGAGACAGCAGGACTGGAAGGAAAATCCCATCACTGATGGACAATGTCTCCCCCTCCATGCATGGAGCTGCTGCAGAGCTGCAGAGCTCTTTCAGTGACAGACTGCTGCATCTCAGATGCTCTAAGGAGCGTTTCCATCAGTTGTTCCTCCCAGCTGCTGTTAGACTTTATAATCTCTGCTGCTCACAACAGACTCAATAACTCTTGACAAACCTGCTGATGGCTGCACGCGTTATGATCCGATCATGATTATTTATACTGTCTCTCAGATGCTGATGTCCTTTTTAAAGGCACTTTAAGTAATACTGACACCTGGTGGCTCAAATCGGCACAACAGCTTGCCAATCACAACAATCTAATGTGCCGTTTTTAAACGCTGTGAAACCCTTCTGAATTTTTACTTCCACAGGACAGGTCTATGATGTATTCTGTTCTACTTCATCTCCGCTTCTCTTACTGGCTTCCATGTCTGCAGGCTGCTGCTCTTTTGTGAAGATAAAATACCAAATACTGCGCTCTGTGTGGGGAACCCTGGGAACTCTCCTCTGATTGGCTCAGGAACCAGGAAGTAAACACGGGCTACACTCTGAACCGAAGTAGTTCTGGACCGTAGCTCTAGGTTTGAAAGGAGAACATTTTGATTAAGATATTGTTGATGGAGAGGACAGGTTGGTTATAGGGAATGTTACTTCAGTCCCATGTGAGAAATTAGAAGGATTTAGGTTAATTTTACAGTAAATTTACAGCAGCTCTTCATGTTCATCTGCTGCCTGTAATTCATGGGCTGTCCAAAGTGTGGCCCGGGGGACATTTGAGGCTCTGGCAATAATTTTACTTACCACACTTATTTAAATTTAAATACAATTATGTATTTAAATAAGGGGTGCGAAAGTAGGTAAATTAAAAAATTTAAATGGATTTTAAAGTTTGGAAATGGATTTTATTACATGTGATTTCTTTCCATAGAAAGCCTTTTTTTTCTTTGAAGAATGTGAGAAGTAAATGAGAAACACATTAAGGAACTTTAAGTGTTTTAAAAGCAGGACCATTTTCTTACCTGCAGATAAAATCCCACCTCTGCGCTGGTCTGGTTGCAGTTTTCTTTCACACCTGTTTTTAAAAGTCATCTTTTTTCCCAGAAGCCAGCTGGTGTCTGTGGAGCTGCTTTAGCGCCATCTACTGGCCTCGCCTGCAGCATCTTTTCCATAAAGCGTAGTTCTCTGCTTATCTGAAATGCGTCCAGCTTTCAATTCAACAGTTTTCATGATGTCCCATTCAACTGGGATTTATACACACAAGGACAGAGAGGAGAAGAATGTCTTTTACAGCCTTGTTTTTATTGTTGAAAATATAAAGGGGACATAAAAAAGTCTTGTTAAAATGCCAATTTTAATGCAATAACTGATGCCAAGATAAAACACCTTTTTCTCCCACATTTAACGTATTATTCAAGTAAAAAACAAGCAGAACTGCTGGAGGAAGGCTGTAACAACCAGGTTGAATAAATATTGACACCCTTGATATTTAGTTAATCTGTAATCTGCAAATTGCACTTTTTTGTAAGTGAAGCTTCAAGATCACTGAACAAAAATTACCTCATTAACTCAATGAGATTCATGAAGGACGGACTTTATGAATCACGGCTCATATCACTCTCTAAGGGACTGATATCAGAGCTCTCAGACTCTGCTACGTACTTTTTAATCCTTTGCCTGCTGTAATGTGTGCAGAAAAAACCTGTAAATAATAAATCTGTTGTGAATTCAATCAATCAACCAATCAATTTTATTTATTGTCATCTACAATTTGCATTGCAATGTCATGTCATGGTACTCTTTTTTCCTGTACATTCTTGATTTTTGATATTGATTCAATTCCAGCGACCGGTCTTCTCGAGTTCACCCCCCTCCTCTTGAAATACAATTCAGTTAAATTTTAGCTGTGACATTTTCATCTTTTTAGCAAAAGCCAATGTTTGCAGAGAGGTTACAAAGGATTAAAATTATCTCAAAGTGCAAAGGTATCAGTTAGGCTGATGGTTTCAGAAAAGCTACAGCGTGATTTAAGCACCATGACAGTCAGTGGCACAGGGTATGGAAGAATGGTGACATTAATATAACCAAGTGTTTCTCCATAACTGATAATGGGCAGAAACTGAGGCTGACAGCAAGGAAACTGCAGAAACATCTGGTTACTTCTGGTGATTTTCTCCATCTAACAACTACCTCCTGTGTCCTCATATGTCTAGTCTGAGCGGTATAATACAGAAGCATTTTCATCCAGAGAAGGCCTGGTTAAAAACCATCCTGTGACGGATGGTTGTACTGGAACTGTAATTTCCCTCTGGGATTATTAAAGTATTTCTGACTCTGATTCTGAGCCCATGTCAGAGCAATATACTTACAGGGAAGCACGGTAGTGGCAGCATCATGATCTGAGGATACCTTTTTGTGAAATTCAACATTTCGCTAAAAGAAAATTGTGAACATTTCTAAATACGAGTCAGTTTTAACCCAAAAAGAAGCCAGCATGGGCAAGTATTGTCAAGATGTAGCATGGTCATGAACTCAAACAAAAAAGCTGTTTTAGGCTCTGCACATAAAAATTTATGCAGATGGGATGTTGCAGGATTTTTTCCCTCTATATTAACAAAAACCTGATGAAAGGAGACATATTTCTTCCATTTTTTTATCCCCTTTGCTGCTGAATCTGGTGTTTCGTTCCACTGTAGCCCTGTGCTTGCTCAGGATGCAGATAGCAGAGAAATGAAGGTTTAAATGAAATCTGCAGGTTCATTTCTGGCTGAACCCATTTAAATTGGATCCGTTTGCATCGTACATGTGAACTCGGGAGCCTGGAGGAGGATTCAGGCTGAACTGGATGTGAAACTAACTTAGACTGAGTCTAGACTGAGATATTCATCCTCAGTGCTGAGACAAAACAGCAGCTCTGCATGTTTAGAAGGACTTAAGTGTGAAAAACAAAAATGTAAATCAAACTTTCATTCTTCGGTCTTTGTTTTTCCCCTTATATAAGCTAAAATATTTTAGGAAAATTACAAAACCCTGAATATTTTCTACCGTGAGAGAAGGGATATTTAGTGAGGTGGAACTTTTTACAGTGTAGTTAAATGGCCGTAATGAGCTGCTGAGCTGACATACGAGCCTCAGGGAAGATCAGTGAATGAGACGAGCAAAGTGAGTCTTTAGTGGCAGAGGATCGGTGGACACTTGGCATTCATGTCAGCTAATTCAGGTACGCCGAGGAGGAAACAGGCTGCAGAGGGCCTGGGAACAGATTCCTCCGGAGGAAACGGGCGGTGTTCAAGGAAATTACGTAAAGACAAGATGATGCATGAAGCGATAAAGGCCTGTAAAGGTTTAGAGTTGTTTCTGTCAAACTGGACCCAGATAGACACGATGTGTGTGCAGCTAGGCCAAGAGGTAAAAACTAGAAGTATAAAAATCATAGACAAGGAGAGGAACACATTGGAAAACACTGACCACAGGTAAACAGAACCGGTTTTACTGGGACAGAAATGTGGGCCAAGGATTAATTTAGAGTTTCCATCCTTGTCAGCAGGCAAGTCTTTAGTTCCAGACTTTTCTGGACTAAATCTAAACAAAACAAAAACCAAACCAAAAGACAACTAGGAACAAACAAAGATGCAGCACATCAACACAAATAATAAAAGGATGAAAGAGTTAGCACTCAGATCCACACTACAGGATTTTAACTGACCCAAACAAATACAAACTACACAGGTGCTGCTGCGCATCGTCCATTTATAATGTCATAATGTTCCATTGTTCAAATATTTCCTACAACCCTGCAGTAAATATAAAATACAATTTTCAGTCTCCATGAAGTGTTATAATGTTGCATTTAAAATGTGTTGCTATCTAACATTTGGCAATGTGCATTTTTCAATGTTTTGTCTTAAAAAAGTTTGTGTTTTAATTTCATGAAGGTCCAGGAGCTAAAACATCTTGCCTCCTATTTCATATTTACCTTGTCCACATTTTTGCAAGCCGGGAAAATTCTCCAAGCAAACGCCATACATCCCCAGACTTTTTAAGATTGCGTTATAACTCTTAAGACAAAACCTGAATTACCAAAATATAAAAGCAAAACAGCAGAACCTTGAGCTGCAGGATCCAGAACCTTTGAGCTTAACTTCTAACTTGCAGGTTCTGGTACTGCCAGTAAGTTCCAGATATGATTTAAAAATTAACCCATGAGCTTCTGAAAGTGAACCGAAAGCAGCGAGTTAATGATACATAAATTGAATATAACTTGTAATTCCTGGGTGAGTTCTTCAAAGCAATCTGTAACTGCTGCTATTTTTTTACCTACTGGTGAATTAACCTGGAAACTCCACTAAATCAACTTACCTGCAAATCAAACTGTTCTAGGAAGGTTTCACAACGCAGCCTGTGTGTTTCTTTTTTTCTCTCTCTTTTTTTCTCTCTTTTTTCCTTCTTTTTTTCTTTTTTTCCCCCTTTTTTCCTTATTTTTTCTTCTTCTTTTTTTCCCTCTTTTTACACGTGTGTGTTTCTGAAAAGGTATAAATTCTGGGGAAGTGACCTTTTTCTGGAAACCTGGGAATTTAGGAGAATATCCTGCAAGTTCAGGAAAAGTAACCGCTACGTTTCATGTATTGTTAGGAAAATAACCTATAGGTTTTCTGAAAGCTGTATTGAGTATTATTACCTAAATTAAAGTTAATCTGTTTCACAACAAAATAAATAATATATCCAAATAGTGAAAACAGAACAACACATATAATGTTCAGTTTATTACTTTATTAATAACTGGTGCAATTGAAAAGACAAAAAAATAAAAAATAAAATCAAGTAAGAATACATTTGCATATTATATCATAAAAACAAAATATCCAAAGTGGAATAAGACAGAATCAAAACAGAAAGCTCTTTTATTTTTTTCAAATTAGAAAGTGAAAATAATGAATTGATGCACAGCTCTGAAGGCCACTAGTGTAAAATTGTCCAAACATTCCTTAAATTAAACCTAAAAGTAAATGTTTCTGAACAACGTAAAAGTAAAAAGCTGCTGTCTTGGAGCTTACACAAAGCTGTCTGAAAATATGAGATAAAAGGCTGCACCAGGACATCTTCTCACTGTTTTACCACCTAACCTTTGTGGAAAGCCGCGTCACATTTCCTTCAATCCTTTCACCATGGAGAGGAATTAAACACCTGCCCAGATACCACAGACAGGTTTGTGTTCGGAGTTTGACAGCCTCAGGGAGGAAAGCAGGAGATAAAATCATAGCTGTAAAAGGCCAAGGCACAAATAATTCGTAGCAATCAAAATGTCCATTAGCATTGCAGGTTATGTGTGTAGAATGTGCCGATCAGTGCATTGCTTGGTATGTAGTTACAGTGAAAAAACACCATTCATAAAAACAAAAATATATCTAGCAGTATTGCCTTCTTAACTACATGGATGCCATAAAGTGCTCCTTTTTCATTCAAAATCATTTAACACAAAGAAAATGACACAGCGTGAGTTTTAACTCGCTGCAGATGATGCATGCTTCAGATTATGGTTATGAAACAGTGAAAACATTTAGAATGTAATGCAACCATGTTTTTTTAATATTATTATTATGTGTTAGAGTGGGCCAGGCTTTAAGTTTCCTGAAACTACTCACCAAAAATAAAAACTCGACAACAAGTGGAACGAAAATATGAACAGCAGTAATTTTAGACACAACTCCCAATTCATGAGAGCCGTGTATCCAAATCTTTTAGCAATTTGTCCTTTGCAGAACGATGCAGGTATTGGCACCAGATGTGAGTTTCAAAAAAACGCTAAAGTTTGAACAATGTTTGTTACAAAAAGTAACAAAGATTGTTAAAAAATTGTTCTCTGGATAAGGTAGAAACTATGCAGGTCTGGCACCACAGACTGTACATAAAAGATCAACATGGCCCCTTAATCGCAATTCTACTCAACATACATTTTCCATTAAAAATAAATCAATCGAAAGTTAAAACACAAACGATAAAGCTTTAATTTTCACTCCTTACAAAGACAACTCGTCTGTATGGATAACAAGCCATTATGGATTTTGAACGGTAAATAAATGTGATGTAACTTAATTTTACACAGAATATTTGTGGTAAGTATATCTGCTATTTCCAATGTGAACACGCCTTAACGTGACAAAGCTAGCAATTGAGTAGCTTTAGCACACTTTTGCTAGTATTTTTATTTCATCTTCATTTTCTTTGGCAGTGTAGCAGCCCATCTAGAGATTCTGTTGTGCTAATGCATTTTGAATTAATCTGAAAAGAATCACTGGCTTGCTCATTAGCTCATAATAAATAGCGTAAGAAGTGCTTTAACTTTAGCTTTAGCCTGCTGACCTTTACTGTTAATACAACAGATTTGGTAGAAAACAATCCTTATAATCTCTGACATCCTGTTACAGCCTGAAGGAGGAAATATACGCTTAACAGTTACAATTCTACAGAATCACGGTCCTTGATTTTTCAAGAAGTTTTAAAGTTACAGTACATTGAGGTTCATATTAGCATGCTAACATTAGGTTATTAACTTCAGCAACATTTAGCACCTTTTGCAGCTCAGGCCTCACAACTTCTATTTTGGTCAATTTCATCTGACGATAGCAGTTAAAATTGCAACACGACCACCACAAAATGGCTGAGTTGCTATACTTTTTCTATTTAAAGAATAAGTTGGCACTTAACCTAAACCTAAACCTAAAATTAGGTTTGTAAGATTCATAGGCATGCATGGAAAACTCCTCCTACCCTTTAATATTATTTTGGTTTAAAAAACAAAAACAATACCAAATAGGCAAAAGTGAAACCTTGAAATGAAAGATTGCAAAGTTATTGATGCAGGTATAGCATATTGATCCAATTCTTATGTACAGTCTGAGGGTGGCACAAAGACCAAGAAGTTCTGAAAATTACACAATAAAAAAAAGATAATTAATGACTGAAAAGTAGAAATTACTATCGGTTTTACAATTTTTTATTTTACAATTTTTTATTTTTATTAAAATATGAAAACCTATTTAGTACACCTGAAAGTGTACAGGGCAGCTCATTAGTTTAAGAAAACTGGGGGGGGGGGGGATACTAAATGAACAAATAACGGTATGTCATTTTTCAAAAATCAAATGACATTAGTCATTAAAATAATAATGTACATATATCATATTGATTTGTAAAATAATAGGTGAAGATTGGTTCCTAACATCACTTTTAAACCTCCAATTAATGGTTGGAATAACTGCCAACAATTTAATTTCAAGCCCGTCTTCTCTCAAGGAAGATCTGAGAAGCTTTTATGCAATCCTGGAATGCCACAGCGATAGCAATACATCTAATAAACTTTATTAGGAGAAAGTTTACACTAGGAAATAAGTTTGAATACAGAAATAAATATTAAGATAAAATCCATGAAATTGTATTTTTACTTCTTTGTTAAGATCAAAGTAATTGAGCAAAACTCAGAAAATAGTATTTTAGTAAGAGTTGTTTCTTTAAAAAGAAACTTTTTTCCAACAGGTTCACTGGGATTTTAATTGGCAATTTATTCTGTTAGCTCAATTGGTATCTTGACTTTTAAGTTGATCAAGCATTAGCTTGACTCTGTGTAACTGGTCATGTTGGCTGTTGGCCTTTTTCAATTTCAAAGTGATCAAATTAAAGCAGCACTAAGTCATTTTTGAGTGGTGCTCCCCCTACAGGACATTTTGAAAATAGCACTGCCGTAAACTCTGGCCGCCCTCGGCGTACCCTCCACCCCACGGCTATAGCCCACCGTTACTCTCAAAGCAGCTGGAAGAAGCATATCATGCTAAAGTATCTGAAGAAGTGGGCAGCATCATATATAAAATGTAAACTGGTGTAAAGTAGCCTTTTCACAGCAAATTGTTACTTTTGTGCAAGTCAGTGAGGTGTAAGTCTGCCCCTTGAGTAAACAGTTTTTCATTGTTCATTGTGAAAACGGTCGCTCTTAAGTCGCAATAGTAACGCTAACAGAGGTTGGCACATACGGTACTTACAAGTCCAATAACAACATTGTCAGTTCTGCATCAGCTTTGCATGCTTCTTGTTGTTTGAGGTCTCTACATGGAGTAAACGCCTTGTCCAAATTCACTCTTCTGTGACCCCTGTCCTGATTCGATTCGATTTTATCCTCCTTTCCGTCTTCAGACGATGGGTTTCTTTGCCTTTTTTGGCTGGCTAGGAGTAGATGACAGTAGATGGCCGAGTAGGAGAAGATGACAGACTGAGTTTTAATCGTCTGATTAACACTTAGATTATCGTCCCAGGGACTTAGAATAGGAAACATGAAGTTAAAAACGTTACTTAGTGCTGCTTTAAATTAAAACTTGGAATTCTGAACTTGCCATCCTTCATTCTACAGCCAATTATCAGAAGCATTATGCATGTTTTTGCATCTTTTCATTTCTAGTTTAGATTTTTTTTAGATGCAAACAAGACTAGTTTGAGAAGTGGCGAATTCCACTTTCAACTTTATAGAAAAATAGAAAAATTTGCCAAAAAATATAAGGGTAGTTTGCACTAAATTATTTGAATTCATGATTTATTTCTTTAGTTCCTACATGTCAGACAAAATGAAAAGACATGCAGTCACAAATAAATAAAATGGCAAAGCAACAAAATGGAAAGTTTGTCGGAATGAAAACTCATAATCCATGTAATTCATGTGGAGAATAAATTAAAGTGACATAATTTTTCACTGCAAAACGTAATACTAGCTTTTCCTCTCAAAAATGCTTTTACTCAAACTTTCCTTGTGGTTCTTGTGAATTTTTTCGGACAAACATATTGAAAATAATTACTGTTTTATAATTGACTGCTTTAGGTAGCAATACTTTTTCTGCAGTTCGTTCCCTTGTCATGGAAGACACATAATATCTAATTAAAAAAATAAATTAATCATTTTAACAGTGATTTGCTGTGTACTTACATGTACATCAATGCTTTCAAGTGTGATTCATTTATAGATGCAAGTTGGTCAATTTTGAAAGGAAGCCATATGTTAAACTTTAGATGGAAGAAATATGTTTTTAAAGATGTATTTTTTAAATCAAAGCTGAAGTGCAAGGCAATGACAATGTTGTGCAAATAATTTTAAAGTATTATAGCAAACAATTATACACATCAAAACATTGAAACTTTAAGCCAGAACAGGAACAGAAATAGATCAATAATACAAACTTTACACTTCTGAGGAAATTTCACATTCATAAATCCTGTGTGGTGTTTTTTTAGGCATGTGGTGAAATGAAGTGTCTGAAACACTAAATCGTGAACGAATGCGTGATTCTTGATGGTGCTTGAGGCACAATGAATGAATTTCTACAGGGATATATACATCACTAGATTATTTTATCTGGGTTGTGAAAACTAATACTACAACATTTTGAGTTACATTATATAAGTGAATGGCTTAGCGCAACAGAATATATTTGTTGTACAGTAGATTGAAAAGGTTAGAGTAATAGTAGTTCTTACCCATTTGGCTGCAGTTGCCTGCAAACCAGACTTTCAAGTAACCTGCCAGAATTTATGCAGCATCTACAGCTTTCCCTTTCACAACGGGCGTTTATCTGATATAACTATAAGAAGTTAATATATCGTTCATATCTTGGGTCAGTCTTTTGTTAATATGGTAACTTTGTTTCTCTGGGGGACTTATTGTTTTTTGGTCCAAACCCCCACTGGTTGTTAAAGTTCCTGCCTGTTCCCAACTAAATCATTTACGAGTGAGCATATTACTTTTGCACAGGAAACATTTACATTTATATTTTGTCTGAAGATCAACGTTATTTTTGCCTGTTTTATTTGCAGCTAGCTACAAGACTACGTTGGCTGTTAGCTTGACTGTCAGCAGTTCATCAGTTACACCAAATGTTAGCTTCACAATCATGTATGCAGTCAATCTGATTGGTTGTCTTTTATCCTGATTGTTAGCTTTACCGGTATCTTGCTTGTTAGCTTGACCGTTATCTTGCTTATAGCTCAACAGTGAAGTCAATAGTTAGATCAACTGTAAGCCCTGCCTGTCTAAAGCCCTGTTAGCATGGCAGATCATTTGTAAGCATAACAGTTACTTTGCTTATAGCTTCAAGGCTGTTACAAAGCTTACTCTGTAGGACACGAGAAATTAGTTCCCACTCCCACAGATGCCAAAATAGGATGGTGTCATTTTGATCTCACAGTCCTGCTTTGGGCTGCTTGTTCTCAAAACATCATCATGGCAGAATTGTTTTCTCAATGGGTGTCCAACAACTGTTGTGTGATTGGTCAGGATTTGGATGGGCGTGGTTCTGTTTAACTTATCTGTCGCACAGAATTTGTCCTGTTCAAATCCGGTGATAACGAGTGGCCGAACATGCCACCTGCATTCACTTGTTTTCCCCATTTCTTAAGTAATCACTAATAAAAACAAGGAATCTTCTTCCTCTTCTGTTTCAAACATTTTGCGCTCTTCCTCCTTTTCCTTCATCAATCCAAAAACTGCCCTCAGCGATTGGAGGGTTGTTGTATTGTCTGTCATATTTCCACAATCTTACAGCCTGTGTGACACTTGCTACAATAGGTGGGACTTTCTAGGAGTTTGGCAGCTGACTTTTTTGTGAAGTATGACTAGTCAGAGCCAAAACTAGCTTTGTTCTTGTTCTTGAAACGTTAAGAACAAAAATGTATGTAGAGTATGTAGAAGGCTTAATATTTAGGTCAACCATTTTGCTTACAGCTTGATGAATAGACTGTAAGCTCGAGAGTAAGGTTGATGGCTAGCATAAAACATCAACAGTTAGCTTGACATTTAGAATGAGCGTTGGCATGACAGATTAACTGTTAACCTAAAAGTTAGCCCAACGGTTAGCTTGACAGGCATCTTGCTTGTTAGCATGACAGTCAGCTTAATAATTAGTTTGACTAACTTGACCTTGAGTTTGAAGGTTTGACACTTAGCACTCTGTTAGCGCTACAGCTAGCCAAGCTGTTAGCCAAGCCATTAGCTTTGGATTGCAAACGCAGCACCTCTAGACCACAGGACAGCTTCAGGGGGTAGGAGGGCAAACTTAATCCTTCAGAGATGCAAAGCTGTGATTTCTACTTTGAAAGAACTTCTGCCTTGAACATGTCTCAAGAACAAGAGGCAGGAACTTCCAAATACATGCTCTTGCAAAACATTTATAGGCCTATAGATCCACTGAAAACATGATAGATAAACTGTCATCTCAACACAGCTGCTTGTTGACAGTCATCTTGCTCCTGATTAAGAGTATGCTGAACTGTTAGTTGGACAGTTACTGTGCATTTAATTTGCACTCAAAAGTAAAAATCTAAGTTCAAATTGGGAAAAAAATGTTCTTTGGAAGGCCAAATGCAGTCAGAGTTGTGATTTGGAAAGGCAGAGGTCTCTGTGCAACCTTGGCAAACATTCTAGTAATTTACAGTTTCTTTGTCCTTCTGTGTCTTGCTAAAATCCGTCACAAATCCTGCTGTGGAAAGTCTAATTGTGAACATATTCCTTTACTCTATAAATACATAAAATGCAATGAAATGCATCTCTGTTAGCTTGTATTGCTTGTAGTAGTTAGCCTGATCCCTGAGCGCAACAACAAGCAAATTGTAAAGGTTTTTAAACTTGAAACTGGTACACAGTTGAAATGGGAGGGACCTTATTTCAGGTCTGTGTTCCCACTCACAACAGTTGGTAGGCTATTATTAGCTCAACTGTTAGCTTGACAAATAGCCCGACAATCAGTACATTTATTATCTTGAAAGCCAGTTTGAGAGTTGGCTTTGCTCTTATTGTCACAGTTAGCATAACTGTTAGCTTGTCAGTTAGCTCAATCATTAGCCGCACCGTTACCAGCATCCCTGACAAGCAAGCATGGCTGCTAGCTTGAGAGTTCAAACTTCAAACCGAGACGACTTCTGTCCAGCAGGTGAAAACTCCTCCATAAAATCTGACTACTTAGAACTACTTCACACAAGCTCATTAAATTCAAATTATTCCCTTTAAGTTACAGGATATTTTGTAATGCCTCACAACACAACCGTCTCCACTTTTTAATTAATCTCCAACTCGTCTCAGTAGGCCACGTTTTACTGACAGCCTGAAGTTTTTCTTTTCCCTGTTAGACTTGCTACATTTTCTTTGCAAACGTTCACACTAAAGATCTATAGCTCTTAGAAAATATGAATCCTGCTACACAGAGTAGGACTATTAAATGCAGTTTATAGTAAAAGTCATAAAAGCATAGCAGAGGCTTGGTGTGAAAGCTTCTTTGTAGTATTTTCAGTGTAACTGCTTCAACTTGCCGTAAGTGATAATTCAAGTATTCAGATAAAGGTATTTGTAAGGTATTACATCACAATCTGTGTAGTTCTATGTCTAAAGTAGTAAAAGCAGTTTAGGCCCTTATGTGATCATCAAGTTGTTGCTCAGGTCTAACTACTGACACCTCTCAGCTTTATGTCTCCAGTCTGTTTATTACAGGACATCCAGATTTCAAAATTATGCAGTAAACAATGGAACAAGATCAAAGTTTGCTTTATTGATATAATTATAAAAAATAAATGTATATAAGTGTCTTATTGCAAGGTAGGATAAATAATATATTTTTTTACAATGCTATATTAGATTATTCCTTATTAAAAGACCTAGTATATATTTAAACTGGTGAAATGGTTCTAATAATATTTTCTTCTGCTTTTAGAGCAATCCCAAAAGGTTAAAATTGTAAAGTTGCAAAATGAGTATGATTGTAGCTAAATATTCCTTTATTTTCGTGTATAATAAGTTTAATTTTGAACTGTTTTGAAAAAGATGTTTCTTGATCAATTATTTTCATTGAACGATAGTAAAGATTTTAAGATGATTAAACAAAGTTTAAAACACCAGCTAAGAACAGAAAATGTACAACTTACTGATTTGTAAAAGTGATGTGCAGCTTTTATAATTCAATGTTTTTATTCCCCTATAGGCAGCTATTACAATGCATTGCTGAGTAATTCATACTTAATATTTTTTATTAATTTTTTTTTTTTTTTTTTTTAGAATTTAGGGAGTTACAACCCAAAACCTCCTAATATTTTATTGGGATTTTATGTGATTTATAAATGCAAAGTAGCATATAAATCTAAAAGTGGAAGAAAATGGTTAACATAAATGGGTTTTAATTTTTTTTACAAACATAAATCTAAAAATGTGGTATCATTTTGTTTTCTGGAGGCAATACTTTGCAGAGCCACTTTCCCTACTGTCCAAGCTTCTTAGTGTTTGTCCTGCAGGTTTTCTTCCAGTATTGAACTGTATTTAACTTTATCCATCTTAATTGTCCCCACAGCATGATGGTGCCACCACCATGCTTTATTGTGGGGGTGATTGAATACTGAAGCTTACCTCACTTTTCAGATTATTGTTTATCTGTTGAAAAGAATTGAAAAACAAGCATTGCTTTCCTTCCACTTCCATCTACGCACTACTTTGTGTTGCTCCATCATAAAATCCCAGTAAAATACATCGAACTCAGTAGTTGTTGCGTGAAAAAAGGGTCAAAAGTTAAAGGAGTGTGTTAACACTTTTGCACTTTGTCTTTAGCAGGAAAAACGAAATGGCAATAATATAATTGACTATTGTAGGGAACTTTCATGTCCTAAAATTATGTTAAAAAAATGCTTCAGATTAAATTATTTAGGGTTTCTGAAGTTATAGAAATAGATTTATGGAGCTGTGAGTTGCCACCATCCCTCTGGGCTTTGGGCAATAGTTAGTTTGGGGGATGAATTATTGCCGTTCCAGAGCGCTCTGGATCAGGGATTTCTAGTAGAATCTCTGATCATTAGGTTGTGTTGATCACAATGTTTATTAATGGCTTAAGAGCAAACCTTTACAAAAATCTAGGAAGGCAGCTCATATTCAACCTGACTGCAGGATAAAACCAGCCTTTGTTGGGATGAAAAGTAACCAAATAAGAAATAAACTCCAATCAGGTTTGCTAAGGACATGTTGAGACTCAGACAGCATTTCTCAGACAGCGGGCTTTGCACTCTGTCCGTTGCTGTGGGTACTAGTCGTCCTGGTTTCTGCAGCAGAAATACATACATGATGCAGCCACCACCGTGCTTTACAATGGAGACAGTGTTAGCCAGGTGAGCCAGAGCCAGTTGTTCCCCAGGAGTTCCCTAATAGTTTGTTTTGGTCTTATCAGAACAGAGACTTCTGTTTCCGTTTCCTGATGATCTCTGATATTCAGTCTCTAAAGAACTAAATAAAGCTAGCATGCACATTGTAGTGAATGGCATTAATTTAGCCAGTGTACCATAAAAGTCTTATTGGTTCGGTGCATTAGCAATGGCTGACCTTCTGGAAGGGTGTCCTTCCCCCACATGGTAACACTGGACCTTCATCCCCATTGCCTTCTGTGTCCCCTTTCAGACCGAGGCTCTTTTTTTTGGTCATGGGATCGTATCTAGAAAGGGTCCTGGTGGTTTGGAGTCATGTCCAGTTAGCTGAATTTACCGCTCCTTTGCACTTCGGTTAATATTTAGGGCCAAAGCAAATAGTGTGAAAACTAATGTACTGTACCTAGTTTGTTTCATTATTTTTTATTTATTCCAAAGGTCTCTGAAAACATGTTTTCACTTTGTCATTATGGGCTGATTTGTGTGGATTTTTATCTGTAAGGAAACTGCTCACGGCAGGTTTAGACTCAAACGTCACGACGCAAACGCAGAAAAAGCGCGTGAATACTTTCTGGTGGGACCCTAGGTTTTATATGTCTTTTCTATTATAAATATTAGCCAACATTTAACCTGGACAAAGTCTGGAATCTTTTTAAAGTGAAAGATATGCAGGCAGTTTATATCCCTGAATTCATGTGCCACCAAAGCACCAGAAATTTAGTGTTTCAAATATTTTCTAACTGTATTAGTTGGTAAATCTGTCAGATGAGTTCCAGCAAAAAAAACAATAAGTCAGAACAAACATAAAGACCGTCGGAGCAAACAACAGACTCCCACACAGATGGTTGGTGAGGAACAAATAAAACAGACAGGAGACTTTTGGTTCCAGTATCGCCCTCTAATTATCACCCCCAAGAATGGTGCAGCATCATGCAAACCATGCAAAAAACAACGATGTCTTCATATAAAAAAATAAGTGTTACAAAATGGCATAGCAGGTACATGTTTCCATTCAATCTCTGTTCTTTTTTTTTTTTTTCCTGATATATCCTGAAATTTGCAGTGTCTACACTAAAAAACGCATGCGTTACATGCAGTGCGGTTGGCTTTGCAGCAGTAAAGCTTTTGGGTGTATATAGTATGTATAATGCTCTTTTTTAGCTAGTTTTTTTTTTTTGTGAAGAGTGCGCTGTACAGAGTCTTTTTCTTTACAAACCGTCTATTTTACCTTTTTTGTTTGTTTTGTTCTTGAGGAGGACCCATTGCCATGGCTCTGCCTGGTGGTGGTCTAATGGTCGATGACCGTTCGTTTAGAACGTGCAGCATCGAGGCGGATAAGACGCACCGTCGTCCCAAAGCTTCAGCCCAAAGGCGTGGCTTTGGCCCGCTGGGTTTGGGCTTAGAGGCATGGGTTGGATTTAAGGTCTCAGAGTTGCGGCGACCGATGTGTTTCAGGGCGGCGTGTTCCACTCGGCGTCCCCGAACCCCTCCCCGGTGGAGGAGAGAGGCAGGGCCCCCCCGCTTGGCGTGAAGGGGTCCGTGTCCGTGTCCGTTTCCCCCTCGGCCAAGTAGCTCGGCCTGGGTCTCGTCCAGTTGTTCTCCCCGGACGCCACGGCGGCCCCCATGGACAGATCGAACCCGGCCTCGCCCTCCCGCTCCCCGGAGATGCTGAAGCCGCTGGGCGAGCGCTCCAGCTCCTCGTGGTTCACCGACAGCAGCGAGAGCGGCGAGTCGGCCCCCCGCCCCCCTGTGGTCCTGCCCGGCCCCGCCGACAGGTCCTGCAGGGAGCTGATGGGCAACACGGTCGGGCGCTCTGTGTACGTGGGGATGGCTGCTGGCGGGTCGGCTGCCCCCGCCATCCTGAGCCCCGGCCTGCCGCCCCGCCCCCTGCTGCAGGTTGGATTCCCTTTGCTCACGGGCACCTGGTAGGACATCTGTGGGAACACCTCGGAGTAGTTGAGGAAAACCCGCCGGATCTCACCGTTGGCGGTCGGGTGGCAGGCCTCCAGGGTCATCCGGGCGTCGCCGGCCGAGTCCACCTGCAGGTGCTCGGTGTGCTGGATGTGCATGTCCACCAGGAAGTCCAGCTTCTTCTCCATGTCCTCCACCTGAGAGACACACATTCATCCAGCTCCCAAATTAGTCCAAGCTCAGCCATTTACTATCCAGGTTGAGAACAGGGAGACGTTTTCTACATGGTTCTAGAGAAGAAATTAACTTTGAATAAATTTAGTACTTGGTTATTCTGAATTTCTCAGGCCTAGAGAAGATAAAAAGCTTCTTTTTTACAGAAAAGAGTTACATCCATTTTGTTTAATCCAAAGAAAAGTCAGTAACCTACTAATCAATGTTTAAAACTTAGTTTGGAGATTATAGCCTAGTGGTTACAGCATTGTGCTTGTGTCCAGGAGGTTCTGGGTTGAACTCCCACAGACTCTGGGTCCCTGAGCAAGACCCTTAATCCCAGTTTGCTCCCCGGCCGCCCACTGCTCCCAAAGGGGATGGGTTAAATGCAGAGAACAAGTTTCATTCAAATGTACGTTGCATAGATAATAAATAATATTATTATTATAATTTAGATTCAACTTTTCTCCGCAAGATTGAAAAAATGGCTCAAAGACAATCAAAAGTGTGAACACTAAACTGGCTTGTACTGTATTGTTTGTTTTAACTTCTCTTGTTTTGTATGCATTTGTGTGTCTTTACTAACCTTCCTTCCCTCTTAATGCTTACACCTTTTAAAAGCCTAACGAGGGACGAAGGCTGCAAATTAGCCCATGGCTACAAGCCTTATGTACTTGGACATCGGCCACCTGTTTGGTTGCAATGTTTAATTGTACTGTCCCTGTCAAATAAATAAAAATAAAAAAACTAACTGGCCAATTTATTAGGTACAGCTGTTCAGCTGCTTTCAAACTGGAAAACAGGGCATTGGCCAATCAAACTAAGACTAAAAGTTTAAATAGTAATTAATCAGGATTTCTGAAAGACATTTAATCTGCAAATCTACCAAATTTCCCAGTACTGAAGAATTAAAAAAGAAAATTTCTGGTTTTCCAGGAGAAGTTCAAAGCTGCCAAATGTTTCCTGCTATGAGAATCAGCATTTAGTTCCTATGCTCCATTTATCTGGAACAAACTTCCAGAAAATTGTAAAAGTGCTGAAAGCCTGAGTTACTTTAAATCAAGATTATAAACACATCTGTTTAAGATTGCCTTCAACTGTTCTAGTTAACCGAATCACCACTTTTTTGTTCTTTTTTTCTATCTAAATTTTATTCCTACTTGCTTTTATTCTGTTTTATTTTGCTATATTTTAATCATGTAAAGCACTTTGCGTTGTCTTTGTACTGAATTGTGCTATATAAATAAATTTGCCTTGCCTTGCCTTGCCTATCTCGATCCTGACTTTTAAACTTTTCTGAATCCTCCAAACCTGTCGCTCCAAGCTGTCAGTCAGCTGTGTATGATAGATGAAGGTGAGAAAACCTCTTTTATCTCTTTAATACGGCCGTTTGAACTTTTTCTTTTTTAAAACACACATTTATAGTTACGCACTGCCTTCCAGAGAATTGTCACCCATTGCTCCATTTAACGTAAAACTATTTACAAATGTTGGTCAGTAAGTAAGTAAGTTTTACCGCCTGTCTCATCGCAAGGCAAAGTCCTCTGTTGGCTTAGGCATATGTACAGTATTCTTATTTGTAATAAAACATAAATATGTGTATAAGTAGTGTATGACCCATTTTAACGTTGAATTCTCACCTGTCTTTCCACCCTGACAAATCTACCCATCATGCTTTGGTCTTCAGTATCTGGCATGGACGTGGCTTTGGCTAAGTAGGACTCATGCCTGAAAGAAAGAAAAAATCAGGTATATGAAGACTTTTTTACAGGCATTAGCATGCATCACAGACTTCAGTATTAGTGATGAAGAGTGGTGTAACAGTACCTGGGTGACTGACTAGATGGGTAGTTAAAGGGCGTTTTCTGGGGCTTCTTGCTTTTGGGGGTGAGGGGAGGTCCAGGGGCAAGAATCATGTCGATCCTTTAAAGAAGGAACGTGTTGAGCAAAGCAGATATGAGGCATTTAACTAAATTTATCCCCTCAACATCTGTATTGTGTCTGCTCACCTTGTCTGGAGGTATTTAATTCTGCAGAGCATGTCTAGATGTCCAGCAGAGTACTGCTCGATCACATCTTTGACATCGTAAGGCCTCAGAGTTTCCTTAAACCTCTTCTTGTTCAAGAGAAATTGCATGATCCTGTGAAGCAAAGCCAAAGATCAAGGGTTTCAATGTGGAACATGACTGCATGACTTCAACATCTCAGAGTTTAGCCCACTGTACTTTCCCTAAATGGTGGGAGGATTCATAAAGAACTTTAGAAGGGGCAAACAGCTAATCCATCCATTGTCTATACCCACTGAGCTATATTATACACTGGAGTGCTAATCACCGTCTGTTAGAATGAGTCGCTTTGAAGCCACCATCCGCCATATTGGTACTCCCTATTTCCCCCCAGTAACTAGGGAATATGTGCGCTACAGCATCGAATAACGAGGATTTTCTCATGTTCAGGGGGCCTTAAAACTTTTAAAATGTCAAATGCCATATACTTTTATGTTATGTTCTAAAACTATCAAGTACTGAGAAAGTCATGTGCTGAAATATTTTGCATTTTATTCATTTAAATATACATATAACATTTATAAATATATAAATAACAATATACAAAAACACATATTTACATATATGTATACATATATATACATATATACATGTACAAAAATGTATATATACATATATGTATATCTAATATGAATAACATGTAAAATATTTCAGCACCTAATTTACTAGTAGTTGATAGTGTTAGTACATCCACTGACTGTAGAATTACCTGTGAAACGTTTTCACACAGCCAGAAAACTGCTTGTTGTTGCAACCAAATCCTATGGGATTCTGTGAGAGTAGGGAGTAGCAAGATGGCGGCCAGTGACTTCAGTTTTTCGGCAAAATCAGCACTCCAGTGTATAATATAGCTCAGTGTCTATACCCACTTAACGTCGCGGGGGAGCTATCCAGAGTAAATGAAGGATGGTTTGATGAGATTAAAAGTCCTGGTGGAAAACCCAGACACTTCTCTTCTCAGCAGCATTCAGCAGAAGATGTCAGAGAGGCATCCCAATCAGATGTCTAAACCATTAGATGAATAAAACTTGGCAAAGTTGTGGGTCCGAACCCTTTCCCCGTATGGAACGAGCTCTTTTCAGACGCTTCAATGCCAACTTGGCCAGTCTTGGTGCAGAAATGCTTTCATTTAGGCTTTGACTTATGTCCGGTCTGGTAAAATTAATTTTACAGAACAGAGTCACCTGACAGGAGCTACATATTCGAACCCTTCATTACAGGTAAACTGCCCACCACAGGGTTCCCACACCTTGGTGAACATCAAATTCAAGGACCTTTCAAGGACTTTCCAGGACCAATTTCCTCAAATTCAAGGACCACACGTGGCGGCATTTACCTACTGTGACCGCTGAATAGGTTATCATATTTTAATACAATGCAAATTCAATAAAAGACTAAACGGCATAGAAGTTGTTGGGTCACAAGCAATGCAAGAAAGTGGACTTAATTTATAGCCTACATTGATATTGATCATATTCATAGCCTACATTTATATCCACAGTACATGGCTATACCATACTACATTACATATAAGATGTACATTAGTCTACCGTTTCATGGAATTTTATGGAAAAAAGTGCAGCATTGAGATGTTCAGAATTATATCAATTTATTTTCATCTTTGATTAAGCTAGTTTTTGACTTTGACTCTGAAAAGTCGCTAAATATAGCGACAAAGTTGCTGAGTTGGCAACACTGCGTGAATATAACCTGTTGGACGCACGTAGGCCTAAACCGTAGCCTACCAACTAACGAAGAAGAGCGAACGTACTTTTGCAAATTAAAAGTCTGCGGAATCAGCATAATTTTAAAAGATCGTGTGGCAGTAAAATAATGACACGAGTCGTCATCCGTGTGAACTTTCAACCCCACAAAAAAATTCAAGGACTTTCAAGGACAAGGTGGTTTTTTTTGGCTGTTTTAAAAAACTTTCAAGGGCCTTGAATTTATTTTTTCAGATTCACAAACTTTCAAGGCTTTCAAGGACCTGTGGAACCCTGCCACCAACACAGGGGGGAACTCCGTTGACGGTAACCCGTCAGTTCTTTGAGCATCATCCGTCAGTTCTTTGAAATGCTCTCGTCCTTCAGACCTCTTTCTCCACCCACTGAGCCGTTATCTTCAGCTCTTCCCAGAGTCCATGGCTGCTGCTGCAGGAGCTCCAGTGTTTGGCACAAAGTCTTGGGGGCCTTGAAACTAAAACCCTTCGTGTCTGAGCTTCCCTTTCAGGGCGCTATTCAGGCCCGACATAATGGGCTGGAGGGAAGAAGTGCTTTCACAGGGTTAATCACTCATCTCACAGGTCTTCATGCTAGATTAAATTCCTGCATTATGTCAGCTGTGTGGCCTATAGATGTATCAGCACACTGTTAACGTGTGTGAGCTCTGGTTTACATCACTGCTGTTGATACATTTAACTTTGTCCTGCTAAAAAGAAAGGTTATACTGCGCACACAAGCTGGAACCCGAGGGCTAATTATAGTGTTCCACGTAGAACTGAGAGCAGTTCGCACCACTGATATACTGTAGAGGAACCAATATAATCCTGATTTATTAGTGCAAGACACCAAGGGCAAAAATAAAAACAACAACAACAAAACGTCAGCAAAGTAGAACCAAGTACATGAGACATTTTGAGATATAATTTTATCTCAGAACTAAGACCCATCATGGTGGTTTTCTAAAGTGAAACGCTAATCATTCTGGGCTCCTTGGGTGACCACATGCTTTATAAACCAGGAAGTCCTTGTTCATTTGTCCAAGATGAAACTCTTAGACTTAGAGAGGCAGATTTCACTTCTTGAGCACTTTCACGACTCTGTTGGAACCCGGGTCTTGGGTCTTTCTGCTCTGTGTTTGAATGTTTTCACTGTCCATGAGTGGGTTGTTTCTGGGTACTCCAACTTCCTCCCAGAGGACTTGGGTGTGAGTGTGTGTGCATGGTTGTGTGTCTCTCTCCTGTGATGGACTGGCGACCTTGCCAAGGTGTACCCTGCCTCTCGTCCAGTGACCACTGGAGATAAAGACCAGAACCCTCACAACCCTACATGAATCATTATTGTTAATGACCCTGGACGGATGACTCTGAAATTTTCCTCCCACCAGTCATACCTTCCTATAATCCTATTAAAGCCCCGTTTACACTACCCTTGTTAAAGGTATACTATGCAACCGGGGTTGATTTTCCAGCGAGGCTCCCCCCAGAGGGCGAAAGTAAAAGTGCACTGTCGTAAAGATGCTCAGCTGTTCTGGTTTCTCCGTCAAGCCAGGCGTTGTTGTTTTGAGCTTAGCAGACAGGCGAACGCAACGAAAAGTCGAAAAAACGGCAGTAAAAACAATGACTAACACAGTGAAAGTATAAACATCAGGGTTTCCCGCAGCGCTATCGGCCGCCTCGCCAACATAAAAAAATAAAATAAATAAATAATAATAATAATTAAAAAAACTTGATATGCTTGCATGTTTATTTGACGTTAACACGCGGTTGTTTGTTGTTGTTTTCGCGTGTGCATATAGTGAATAGCAGGGCAAAAACACATAAAGTTCTCGCCGTAAAGCGAGACTTCTGAGCCTGTGTGTGCGGGCCGAGGGCTCTTGCAATTGCAAGTACGGTATTTCCCCCACAGACCCCCAGGGCGGCCGAGAAAACCTTTGTTCCACCTGAAATGATTCATTTAATCATCCAAAACGGTATGGAACACATTAATTAACTGAAAAATGTTGCATAGTATGCCTTTAAACCGATCCGAGTCGAGACCAGTCCGAGCTTGGATCAGTTAACCGAGCCGAGCCTCGTTCTGACGACCGTTTACACACCACGCTATCACGGTTCCTTGGTTGCTCCTCGCCTCCTAGTGACGATCTGCGGTACTGCTGCTCTCTGGGATTGAAGGCGGGACAAAGCAAATCAAAATGGCGGCGCCCGTAACATTCAGGATGTTATGGTTAGACAGAGTCGGCTTTTGGGACGTGGATAAGACAAATGAACGTCTATTAAGGATTTACAGACGCAGGAAACAACGACAGACACTGAGGTTCATCACACTGCTAAGCAGAATCATCTCTGGAAATTGTGTTGCACGGTAAGGAAGCTAGTATTATTATGAACGTCTGAAATTTGTCTGAATGGAGTGTGAATCGGGACGTGCAGCCAGACACGCCGGAAAACCCGCGGACTGTCAGCTGACTGTAAGGGCATGACGCGGTCTGCTCATGCGCTCTTTATCAGATAACCGGGATAAAAAAAACCAGGCCGAGACCTGCTGAGAATCTGGTCTGCATTTAGTGAGGTCTGGTTATGTTTAGCTCGGTTTAGTTCAGTCTGCTGACCATTTACACACGAGAGTTATCTCGGTTACTGAGCTCGGACTGGTCTCGGCTCGGTTAAAAAAGGGTAGTGTAAACGGGGTAAATGTGGTCTTGAATCATCTCCATTCATGCTTCTTAAGGATCTTTCAAAAATGCTTCTTTAGATTTCGCATTAGTTTCAAGCTTACAGTTCAATATAACTGTAAACTGAACGTGGTAGATTACTCTATACTGCAGAACAACCCTCAGCACCGGCAGCTTCTGACCTGACTGCCCTGATGACCAGTTTCAGTGTCGGGATCATCTCCTCCAGGAGGATCTCTGGAGGGAAGCCCCGGTCCTCTAAGACTGGGTCTGCAAGAGCTCCAGCATCTGGACGACAAACACCAGAAAACACAAACTCAACAGATGCACACCGACCACCAGAGGTGATCCACTCTCGGGTTTTTTGGGTTCTTACCCTCAGAGCTCTGGCGCAGGGTGTAAGCCTTCATGCGGAAGGCGGTGCGGAAGCGTTCGCGGTTACTGAAGCCGGCCGGTTTGGGCTCCTTGGACGGACTCTCCTCGATGCATTCGGCGTTAACCATCGGCCTCTTGGCCATCACCACTGACGGCCTCGCGTTGGACTGGCGAACCCGCTCCAGCAAACTGACTTTCTGACTGGAGTGGAAGAGGAAAGGCACAGGACCTCACTGATAAAACCAACCTTTGAACTAACATCCTGTCTTATTGATATGGATTGCTTCACTGATTGCAGAAATAGGGGAATCAGGGCTTTCACACACAAATTAAGGCTGGGATTGCAACTAAAAGATGAAACAGAGTGTGGAAACATTTCCATTAGGGTTACAGTAAATATATATAAAATAATCTGGTCCAAATTTTTAGATCTACCAACCACTGAACCTTACTTTAACTCCCCTCTGCTGTCAATAAAACCTGGCCGTAAAATGGATATCCCCACCCAGGTCAATGTTAAATCAACACAATTCACTCTAATCAGTGACTTCTCTGCTCACTTTGGGACAGATTGAACAAAGAGTCTGAGGGAGAACCTTTGTCAAAAGTTACAGTTTCCCTGACAAACCTTTTCATTGTAATAATGTAGAACAGATTACTAGATCAATGTGTGCTTCTGTGCTTTTTTGTCTGTCTTGTTGTGTCTCTGTTCTGTCTTCTGTAACCCCAGTCGGTCGAGGCAGATGACCGTTCATACTGAGCCCGGTTCTGCTGGAGGTTTTCCTTCCTGTTAATGGGGAGTTTTTCTTCCCACTGTCGCTTCATGCTTGCTCAGTATGAGGGATTGCAGCAAAGCCATGTACAATGCAGACGACTCTCCCTGTGGCTCTACGGTTCTCCAGGAGTGAATGCTGCTTGGAGAGACTTGATGCAATCAACTGGTTTCCTTATATAGGACATTTTTGACCAATCTGTATAAAATGATTGAATTTGACTTTGTAAAGTGCCTTGAGATGACATGTTTCATGATTTGGCGCTATATAAATAAAATTGAATTGAATTGAATTGAATAAACCTGGCCCTCCCATTGGCACCCCTGCTCTTGACATCGTCTATATCCTCCATTTTGCCAACATGACAGCATTTAGTTTTTTAGGTTTTCTGGGCCGTTTTAACGGTCTCTCAGTCTGGGCCAATGGGCGACACAATCACAGGGGAAGACTGCTGATTGGACAGATGTCCAGAAGACAGTCCTTGGCATCCTCCAGAGGGAGGGGAAGCTACAAAAGGTCATTGCAGAAAAAGCTGGTCATTCACGGTTCTGTATCATTAAAGGTTGGTAAGAGGGACGCAGTCTGGTAGGAAAAGGTAAGGTGCACCAGCAGCAGGGGGAACCACAGCCGTCAGAGGATGGCCAAGTGAAATCCATTCAGGGATTTGGGGAACTTCACAAGGAGCAGACTGAGTCAGGAGTCATCAAGAGACGCTATGCACAGACAAAGATCCTAAACATGGGCTGTAAATGTTGCATTCCTCGTTTCAAACCTCTTCTGAACCAGAGACACCAGAAGCGTCAGGACTGTCACTCAGTGGTCCAACGTCCTCTTTTCAGATGAAAGTAAAAGTTTACATTTCACTTTTAAATCAGGTCAGAGTCTGGAGGAAGAGTGGAGGGGACCAGAGTCCACGCTGCTTGAAGTCCAAGGTTTCCACAGTCAGTGATGATTTGAGATGCCATCTGAGGTTTTGGTCCACTGGGTTTTCTGAAGTCCACAGTCAGCTCAGACATCTACCAGGAAGTTTTAAAGCCTTTCATGATTCCCTCAGCTGACAGAAGGTCCTGATTTCATTTTCCTGCTGGATTTAACAGACTATGGCCACAGTGCAGCTAACCTGAAGGCCACTATTTACGAAGCTCTGGGTTCCTGAACACCTCAGCAGAACCTCAGGCTGATCTCCTCCATGCCACGCCGCATCGATGCAGCGATTCATGCAAAAGGAGCCCAGACCAAGAATTGAACGTTTCTGTTTAAAATATCCACCTTTTGTTGATCCTATGCAATATTCTATTTCAGCTGAGACACTGAATTTTGAGTTTTAATTATCTGTAAACCATAATCCTCAAAATTACAGGAAATGAAAGGTTTGAAATATTTCACTACAGGTGTAATGAACCTATATATGAGTTGACTTTCTGAAATGAACTTCTTCGCAATATCAGACATACCTTTAAGAATTTCTGGACCTTTAGCTGGAATATCTACGGAGAGGAGGGAGGTTTTTGCTTTACGTACTGGGAGAACTTCTTCATGCTCTGCTGGTTCTACATATCAGAGCTTCCCATCAGGCAGAAGGAAGCATCAAAGAGCCCAAGGAGATTGGTCTTGTGACAATATTTGGCAGCACAAAGACGCAGCTCCCTGGGTAAAATAAGACTCCTGTGTCCCTCGGAAGAGGCAGGGAGGTGGGGGGGGTGAGGGGGGGGAGTAACCGGAGCCGACACCGGCCCAAACGAGGCCTCTGAAACGTGGAGTGTTCTCAGCAACTTTGCTCCCACAGAGGACACAATATGAGCCTCTATGTGGCCCCACGGCAGAATAGGGACGGCAGATTACGGCGGTGAGAGGCTGCAGAAAGGGGAGGCTTTAAAGGAGGAGAGAATCTTCTTTCTGAACGCTCCACGGCGAATAAAGAGCAGAAAATGAGATGTGATTATCCTGCGGATCCGTCTCTAAACGAGTCGACAAAACAGGGAGGGAAAAAAATAAATAAATACACATCTTATCTACAAGCGCTCCGATAGCTCACGACCCAAAGTTCACTGAGGCTGCACAAATCTGTTGTTCAAAGAGTGCTTTGCAAGTGAATTTCTTGTAGTTATATCAAGCGACAAAATGAAACTTTGTTGAGATAAAAGGGATCACAATAAAGCGGGAGTAGAAGATCTGAAAGGGCCTTCTGGCAGCATCAACAAAACGCCCATCCACCGAGTAAATCACCTCTCAGACGGAGGATCGTTTTCTGTTTGTGTTGCAGGGGAAAGATCCCAGATTAGCCATGAAATTGTTGATAAAAGGTCTAATTTCACAAAGCACAGAACATGGCTCATCAGGCTTTTGTCCGAGCTCCCAATGTTGTTGCGGTTCCTGGCAGAAGTCCACCTTCTTCCCCTCAAAGCAACGAGATAAAGTCCGACTCCCTTTTTTCCCAGCTGCTGATTCTAAAGGACTCAGAACCGTCTCTGGGTCTTTGTTTCGCTCCCTCCTTCAGGATCGCACATGGTTTCATTGTTTTCTGAAGAGAATCACAGGCGGTTTGATAGAAAATGATAATCTGAGCTCCACAGAGGAAAAAAAAACAACAACCCTGATAGCTTAACGAGGAGCTGAGAGAAGAAATGAAACCATGAGAACTGAGAAGCAGTTGGTGGTAATAAACAAGGACCTACACCTAATACGCTGAGACTTTCAAATTAACCTACGCTAACTGGTCAATTTATTCAAGAACACCCATTCAGTTGCTTTCTTTAGTCAGACGTGGTGAAAACGACTTACTGAAGTTTAAACTGCGCGC
Organism: Fundulus heteroclitus; assembly: GCF_011125445.2. NCBI lineage: Eukaryota > Metazoa > Chordata > Actinopteri > Cyprinodontiformes > Fundulidae > Fundulus > Fundulus heteroclitus. The sequence goes on along the minus strand of NW_023396835.1, from coordinate 1,048,539 downwards.
CAGAGCGGGGAAGAAAGGAGATTTATGAAACTTTGAGGGTGGTATTGATGCTGGTGCCAGATCCACTGGGATTTTCACCTACAACCAACTCTCTGGTTTACATACCAGACTATGCAGATTGTATACAATCTGCATAGATTCTGTAAAGCTTATCTGCCATTATTTATCTTGTATTATAAACCCGTTAATACATATATAATCCTTCTCCTAACATTCCTGTATATTCTGTAAAATCTGTGCATATAGCTCCCATATTTATATTTATACACAACATTTTATAGTCCCATACTATTACTTTTTACTTATACATACACTTATAAATAATATTTATATCCTGTATAGCATTTCTGGATAGATGCAAACCACATTTCGTTGCTTTGTATAAAGTTGAATTCTATTCTATTTTATTCTACATAGGTATTTATTTCAGACACACAAGTATATAATAAATGACAGTATATGTCCATGTAACATAAATTAAAACAGAAAAGGGTGTATTGGCAGAAGCAGTAAGCTTATAATGCTCACCCTCCAAAACCAATTTACATTAGACTAGAAAGAAAAAGATGGCTACATTTTATAATACATACCAAAATATAATTTTAGGAAAATAATTATTCTACAATAACATTTTGAAAAAAAATGTAATGCACCCAATATCTTACTGATGTTAATTGCATTCACACGATTCATAATCACATTATTCTTAAATATGTTTTTAAACCTTATTAATGTTGTACGGTCTTTTAGCTCCTGATCTAATTTGCTCCCTACATCAGCCCCAACAAAAGAAACACAATGTTGTTTTATATTCGTTCTTGCTTTTGGTTTTCTGAACATTTTATACCCTCTAAGATCATAAGCACTGTCCCTGATCAAAAACAGACCCTGAATATGTACTGGTAACAAATTATTCTTTACAGCCATGAGAGAGAAAATATCCAGTGATCTGCAAGAGATGAAAAGGAAAGAAGCTTAAATATTCACTAAGGTATGCTGAGAATCATGTTTTAACACACAGCCTGTCGACCTTGAAGCTGAGGAGCTACAGCAGCAGAGGACCGCACCGGCTGCTGCTCCCTTCAGCTGAGAACAGGAAACTGAGGCTGCAGATTCACCAAAGCAGGATAATGACAGATTGGATCAATGTCTGGTCTGATAAGTCTGTATTTCAGCTACAACATCCAGATGGCCGGGTCAGAATGTGGAGGAAACGGCATGAAAATCTGGATCCGTCCTGACTTGGAACAATGGTGGTGGTGTTATGGATCAAAATCTCAGAAATGTTTCTGACACCGTGTTGCATCTGTGCCACGGAGAATAAAAGCAGTGACTGAAGACAAAACGGGGTCCAACTTGGCAGCAGCAAGGCGTGTCTAATAAAGTGGCCGCTCCTTCTGCAGCCACATTCATGGGAAAAGCCAAGTTCAATTTGGCTCATTAAATGTACCGACTGATGAACTAATCATCACCAGAGTGACCTGGTAGTTTGAAGCAGAGATAGTGTCTCTCAACGCGATGCCCGGGTGGAAATATATCACCAGAGGCCTTAAGCCTGGTCCACACGGCAAGACTTTAAAATTGACGGCTGATTTTCAAAACCTGAGAGATGCCACACATGAAGATAAAAACAAAAATTGTCGATATAACAGGTTTGCTCGGGTCAAACGGAAAGCACAACATATCACACACAAACTGATTTCATTAGGGAAATCAGAAAACCTCTCAGGATCAAACATGAGTTCAAGGTAAATAAACACGGCATACTCCAGAACACTAGGTGGCGGTAATGCTCCTTTAAATTGGTCGCTAACCACAGAAAAAAACCTAAAGAAGGAAGAACAATGGCCAAAGTTTATAAACTAATTTAAACAGATAAAAACATTACAAAAAGAGACGGCGCAAACTGCGCCTTACGTTAGCTGCATTATGATATATACAGGTGAGTTGTTGTTGTTTTTTTTAAAACGAGCAGGCTGTCTGCTCGTCTGTCCTCAGGGGGACACCACACACACACTAGGATATCGGGACAAGACAATCCAACATGTTGAATATTCCCGTTTTGAGGTTGGAGTGGTCCAACGTCACTCCACATTCGGCAGGAATATCTCTTGAGATTATCTTAAGAGCCATTCAGATAATCGGGACATGTCGGAAGAGGAAGATTGGGGCAAAAATTGAGCTAATTATCCTGAACCTGGTATTACAGAAGCAGCTGTTCCTGCTCCCCAGTCTGGGAAGCGTTAATAGGGTCCAGAACCAAAGTCAGTTGTTCCATGGAGAAAACGATTAATCACTGGTTTAAAACATTTAAGAGCTGCTGATCTTCACAGGTGTCGACACACTGCAAAAACGGAACTAAAAATAAGTCAGATTTTCTTGAACTTAGTGTATTTGTCCTTGATTTGAGCAGGTAAATAAGATTATCTGCCAATGGAGTATTTTGACCCCTAAAATAAGATAATTAGATATATTGCTCTTGAAGTAAGATGATGGAGATAAATTGTTCCTATTTTAAGTGCAAAAATCTTATTCCATTGGCAAATCATCTTATTTTCCTGCTCAAATCAAGGACAAATGCACTCATTTTAAGAAAATTCAACTTATTTTTAGTTTAATTTTTGCAGTGCATCCCTCCAGATTCAGGCTTTAGATCGCAACGTCCTCACAGAAAGAAATCCAAGAGGTTTGCACAAACATCTGCAGGACGATGATCCAGAACATCAGCAGATCTTCAGCAGAAATGCCTGAAGATCAGATTCAGCTCAGGTTTTTTTTTTTTCAGTAAGGTTAAAGCTACTGATCCACATTTTTACACCTTTAAAGATATCTTCTGTGTTGTTTTTTCCTCCTTTTATCCTCCGAGCTGTGTTTGTCTTGTACTTTGGGATATTTCCAGTACAGAACCTTGGTGAACAGCACTGCGGTAAAACACTTTTCACTCATCTTTACCAGGGGTGGCCATATATAAGGTGGGTGTTGTAAGGGCAGAAGTCCCATAATGAGCTCAGTAGACCGAAAGTGATAAAAAAGATGAGGTTTTTTTTTTAAATTTACACCCAATATTTTCAGTGTAATCGCACATTTTGATGGACTGTAGAAACTCATTACTGTCACTGAGCTGAGTGATAACGTGGAAATCCATCTCCCCTCAGACCCCGTCTGCTCGTCTCCGGCTCCAATTAATGGACCTAAACTGTCACTCATAATTCGGTCAGGACTGATGGACTCACTAATAAGTTTTCAAAAAAAACTATCCTCCTCCTAAACGGTGTTAATGTCAGAGTGGGAGACTGCAGAACAGTGGGCGTTCAGGATCTTAGCCAGTCGTTCATCCGTGTCATGGACCGATGCGTTGATATGTGAAGCTATTTAGAGACAGACTGGGTGGTGTATTTTAGGAAATGTTCATTATTCCCTCTCTGCAGTTTGTAGGACTAATTAAACACATCATAAAGTCTTTACGGCAGGCACGGCTCTGTAATTTACAGCATCTCTGCAGGAGCTCAGTGACTTACCTCACCATTGCCTCCAAGGTGTCCTTCCTTTCATACACACACAGGGAGAGAAAGGACAAAAAGTCACATACTTACACGAACCTCAGCGATTATTCAAACTCTGACATTTATCTACACAGCCATAAATGCAAAACCTACACTCTTGCAAAGCCTCTGGTGTTTTAAGGCGGTACTAAGCCTTTTTTTTTTCTCTGCACCTGCATGTGGAGGTTGAATCTGTAGCTGGATCAGGCTCCTGTCGGGTTCAGGAAGTTATCTTGGAGATGTCTTTTCTGCTGTTGTAGTTAAGCTTAAAGGGGACTTATCATGCTTTTAAATGCCTTCCTTTTCACGTTTAAATCCTTCAGTTGTGGTCTATATAAAATGGAACTGTAATCTTTTGGTCTGAATTCCTCATTATTGTTGCCCTACAGCCCCTGTTTTACCAGAGATCTGTGGTTTAGTCTGAGAACAACTCGTTTTGGTGCCGTCTCTTTAAATTTAAAGGAGACACTTCACACCCCGACCCTCTCCAGCCCGTTCGGCCATTTTTGTGGGACGGTGTAGTGAATTGTGTGAGTTAATACACCCGCCAACCAAACATTTTCACTTCTCCACTTCTAGTTTCCGAATCCTTTAGCTTGGACTACAAAATCACAGCCAAAAAAAAAAAAAAAGAGAAAATGGCAGATTCACAAAACTGGTAAGACAGAAGTCCAGATCATGTTTAAAATTTCTGCAGTAAAAACTGTGAAGTAATCATTCAAAGAATATAATAGAGGACAGAGAAAACTGCCAGAATATAAAGATATCTATGCAGCACCTGAAGAGACCACAATCAACTTTCCAGGCATAAGCAAAACGTATTTAAAGGGCAACTCACCCCCAAATCAACTATTTCTTAACAATAAACTGTTAACATGGTTGTCTTATAGTACTACTTACATATCTTGGTCAGTATTTTTGACAAATTAGTGGATATTTGTTGAAATCCTGCTTTTTTTCCTAAAATCGTCAGAGTGGTACCGTCATTGGGTTAAACGGTGAATTTCGAATAATTATTCAAAGGTTTTTGTGATGTAATAGGAGAAACTGGCAAAACGTTTTAAAATTGAATCACTATCCTGAAATTACCATTATTATCTTATATATATAACTTCATTTTGACATAATGTTACTCTTTGTGACATTACTAGCAGTATAAATTTTGATATTACTAATGTCATTCTGACTAGTCAAAACTAAATTACAGATATATGTGATAAGAAACGACACAGGAATGGCAAAATAGATTGAATCTTCCTAGGTAAAACTTAATTACAGACATCTGTAATTAAAGTTTTTACTAGTCAAAATATAATTACAGATTTTTTGAATAAGAATTTTGATTAGGCAAAATTATGTTGCAGTTAACAGTAATGCTGATTAAATGTTAATGGTATTGCCATAGAACAGCTGCTGCCTCGTACTGAAACCCACCTCCACTGATTTTGTATATGTTCCCTTTAAAGTCACATAAAGCCCTTTTTTTGGCTGAGGGTCACAAACATCTCATATAAGGTTGTAAACGCATAAGGAAATGAAGGACTACTGATCTAGAAAACTTTAAAATATATGTCAAAAAATCTGGTTTCTTGAGAGGAAAACGTGAAAAAGGTTTTGTTAGAGGCTCTGGCATGCAGGAAACCTGAATAAATGTTTTTTTTTGTTCTATGCATGGAGGACGAATAGATCCACGTACCTGAAACAGGGAAGAGAGATGATTGTTTCATAAAATCTCCACGTGGCAATAAGATCTTCCCTGATTGGATTGGTGGAATAATACCGCCAGGCAGACTGGATTCATGAACACAAGATAAGGTCAGGTAACTGGATCGATATTTGAACCAGGATGCGGTCTGATCCCGCACACGGCAACCAAACAGCGCACACACGTACGGTTCTGACTCAAGGTGTCGTGTCTCACCTGGATAAGACCGGCTGCCGGGTGTCGCCGCTTCTCAAAGTGCTTCTGTCTGTGCTGCTCCTGGACCTTCAGAGCCAAGCCGGAACCCAGAATCCCCTGCAGTCGAAAAACCAAAGACACGGCTCAGTCTGTTACCCTAAAAATATAGTTTAAAAAAGAGCCAACCTCCTGGTAAAGGACCCGTTCTGTCAGATCGCTCTTTGGTCTGTTCACAATGACCATGTTCATCTTGGTTTTTAACAAGTCAAGCAGCCCGGTCGGCCACATCCTGTAACAGAGGGACTCCTGGAGAGCGACCAGGAGTACGCTGCTGCCTGCATCCATTCTCCAACACACATGAACCAATTGACCCATTACCTTCATAAGCATAGAGTCAAGTTGAGCCGAGGCCTGGTAACGAGTCATTCATTTGGTTCAGGTCTCTTTAGTTTTCTCTGTGCTCCAAATGATCCACCATCATCGCACTCCACAAAAAATAGACAATCACATGGTTAAATTATGACCGGCCTGTCACCCTGATGTCTGTGGTCATGAAATCCTTTGACTGGTGTTGAAACATCTGAAGGAGACCACAGGCCCCCTGATGGACACCCTGCAACTTGCTTACTGGACAAAGAGGTCGGTAGAGGATGCAGTCAGCCTGGATCCCCCCTCCTGTTTGTGGACTTCAGCTCCACACCAACAACCCAGAGTTCACAGTGCCATCTTCCATCAATCATTGCATCTCCAGCTTTCTGGGGAGCATCTTCTCCCACCCAGGAACCGTCAGCACCAGCATCCCCCAGGGTCGTGTTCTCTGCCCTCTCCACTTCTCTCTGTACACTAACGACTGCACTTCAGTGGACCCGGCTGTGAAACTCCTGAAGTTTGCAGATGATGCCGCTGTCAGTGGTCTGATCCAGGATGGGGAAGAATCGGCATGCAGACAGGAAGTGGATCGGTCCTGGAACTGGGTGCTCAAGGCAGTAGAGATGACAGTGGACTTCAGGAGAACCCCTCCCTGCCTCTCCTCACCATCCTCAACAACTTTGTGTCTAACGTGGACCTCTTCCGGTTCCTAGGAACTTTCTCGGGTCCTCAGATGGTCCTCAAACATAGACACTGTTCAGAAGAACAGACAGCAGAGACAGGACTGCCAGCAGCACCTCAAGATGTCCAGCCTTCATCTTGTCCACTGCCGTCATCAAGCCTGTAATGCGCGGAGCTCTGGGAACCCGATATTCTAGCCGGACACAGTGTTTGGGTTTTAAAATGTTTGTTTCAGGACCGACCAGAGACAGAGGACAGAGACATGTATGTGACCAGATTATCAGCGGGCACTATCCCTAAAGGAAATCCAACATCTGGCAGAGAACACAGCACCACTTTGTAAAGAGCCTTGAGATGACATGTTTCATGAATTGGCGCTATATAAATAAAATTGAATTGAATTGAATTGAACCAGAACCTGGACCCAGCGAGGGCGAGGCGAGCGTAGGAACAACAGGGTGGGAGCACACAAACGCTGAGGCGCTGACATGCAGGCAGAACATGAGGTCCCAGGTGGATTAACGTGAAGCTGATTACTCTGCAGCAGGTGTAGCTAATTATGGTCAGTGAGAGTGTGGCGGAGAGGTGGACAAAAAGCCCAAATCAGGACAGCGTCTGTTCGTCCATCACCGTGGGGTTTGGCTCATTCACAAAACAGAACCGGTCCAGACCACAACAAACAATCAGGTCTGCAGAGAGGATCTTCAGGACTGAGCTTCCCTCCTTCTAGGACCTGTACAGGTAGGTACAGGAGAAGGGCAGCTAACATCTCTGCAGACCTCACACATCCTGCATACAACCTGTTTAGACTTTTTCCTTCAGGGCAGTACTACAGAGCGCTGTTTAGAAAAAATAGAGACAGTTTTTCCCTCAGGCTGTCTCTCTGATCGACACTCCACCGTCAGAACACCCAGATCCAAACCATTCATGTTTGCACCAATCCAACCATGTCTTCTTCTTCATAACACATGTTTATGTACAGATTTATATTTATTGTTATTCAATACTTCAAATTTAAGTTTTAGATCCAGTTTATAGGAATGAGTAACAAGAATCAGGATTTCAGTTCTTACTGAACTGATGAATAAAGATCTCCTCTAAGACACTGCAGACGGCTGAAATCAGATGTTTCATTGATGCTTCAACCATTTGGAAACTAACAGGATGTTTCTTTAACTTTTCCATCAAGGCTGCAGGGTCTGCAGCACATTAAACCAGATTGTCAGCTGATGTGCAGACACAGGGCGGCCCACTCAGACTCAGAGCTGCAGGTGAAGTTATTGCTGTCAGTATTATTGTGAGTTTCTGTGAACATTAGGCGAGCTGTGTTCACTCCTGCAGCTCCAGGTGCAGCATTGTTACAGAAAATGAGAGAGAAGACAGTTGATGAGCTCCTACTGTCCACCAATGATCTGTGAAAAATACCAGCAATCACCACAGAGTCATTGGATGCAGCTACAAATCAAAAATAGTCTCATTCTCACTGTCAATAATGGTGTTGACCAGATTAAATTCTTTACCACTGGTTTGCTGTAATTTGTCTTTAAATCCATCAGAAAACAAAATTCTTTTGTGATTCACCTTTGTTTTTATATATATATGCTTTATTATCTGCAGCAATGCATCACGCCAGTTTACAACAATAACTGAAAATTAAGCCACATACTCACAGCAGGTAAAGCAAAGAAGGAGACTCCGATCAGAGCAAAAGTGCCGGCTAACAGTCTTCCAGCCCAGGTCTTCGGGGTTTTGTCCCCGTAACCGATGGTGGTCAGCGTGATCTGCAGCAGAGACATCATCAATACCTGAACTCTTTCACCTCTGTCAGTCACATCATCACCTTTATAACAACGGCGATGACAGCTGAGCATCCTACTTTGGCAGACCAGACACACAGCTGTCAGGAAACCTGAACAAACGTCCTTTGGGTTGAAAGACGACGGATTTAATGTGGAAAAAATGACCTCGTGTTTATGAAACCAGAGGCGTTCATTACTGCATAAAGTCGATCATATTGTGGATGTTTGACTTTCCTTTTTTTTACAGATACTTTTGAATGGGGAGAGGAACTCTTTGTCCGTTAAGTGTCATAAAATTGTTTATTTCAGTGTAGCCAATATCTTAAATGAAGCTGTTCTCTGTCACATATATGATGTTTCACTTTTTAACATAAGACTGTTGGACTTAGAAGCCACCAAATAAGACAAAATGCCGTCACTTCAAGGAAGTCGATTTTATTTAACCACAACATAATCTAACAAAACCTCTTATTGCTTAAAGGAAAGCCAACATCTGAGTAGTTGTTTCTGGTATTTTTTTTTTTTTTGGGTACAAAATTGGGAAGTAAAAATAAAATTACGCAGATGTTTCACAGTCTGACCACATACCAAACCACACGTTAGAAAACTTGATTCGTTCCTTAGAGGAAAATATTTGCCTATTTGATTATTTCAAGACAAACTGTTCAGCAGATCTTGCTAGAAAAGCATGGAGGAAATAAATCCAACATCAAGTCCAGTTTGATATAAGAATTAAAATCTTAGTTAACAATGACTGTATGGTTCCGTGCTTTAGCACAAGACAGCAAGTTTATGCCAAAGAAAATAAGTCTGATACTGAAATTTTGAGATCTTTAAGGCCAAAGAGAATGACCAAGGCTATCCCCAAATTCAAGGGTGGAAAATAAGTCTTCACCTTTAGTAATTAATACATAAATAAAACCAGGTTTTAGTCATTAGCAGTTTATGGCTCCTGTGAGAAGCACTAGATATCAAATTTTACCATCAAAAAGGTTATGATTGAAACTAAAGAACCCAATCTCTGTTTACTCAATACCTGGATGAACAATTAAATACTGCAAGTTACAACGTCCCTGAGAAATGTCTGCTACCATGACAGCTGGTTACTCATCTCCTGCTTAACTTAAAAATAAATCAGGATGTCATCAGCATAGCACGTGATTTATTTATTTCACGTTTTAATCCATTAGATTTCCACCTGTTTATCCAAACCACACAACACACACAGACATTTTGCTGAGCTGTTCCGCGTTGATGCATAGCCGACGTTAACGTGCAAACAGCTACCTACCAGCCCCCACCACAGCGCGTCGGCATACGTGTCAAAGTCCTGCTGCTGGGTCTGCACCGTGGGGTTTTCCTGGTCAGAGACATTGACCGAGCCGTCGTCCTTCTCCACCAAGTAGACCAGGAAAGATGCCAAGATCAGAGACAGGAAGCCGATATACCAGGCCGTGATCAGCTCCTGGAAACAAACCAAAATCCACAACTGTGAAACCTCTCAACTGGTAAAACCTCCACTCTTTATATCTAGAATATAGGCTATTCTTCACGGATGGATCAAGTCAAATGCATTCTCTCCTCTATTGACCATTTTGCCCTGAGAGCATTGATTAAACTCTCCTAGAGGGACAGGTAACTCTGAGCCACATCTTCAGGAAGTTATAACAGATACACACAGTGGCAGCAGAGGCTTAAGGTCTGCAGAGATCAGCATTTAAATCAATAACTCAATAACAGGGATTAACTCTCCATTTAAAAAATAATCACCTCCTAAAACACGGCACCTTCCAGACACCATTCTTTGTGTCCTTGTGGCTTTTTAAGAAATATTATATGTAAAAGACGGCTATAACCAAAAGAAAATAATTAATGATAAAGAACTGTTGTAATTCCTGGAAGCATTCGTTAATAGGATTATTTGGCCAGTCCCATGTTTGCCTATGTCGTCTCTCCCGTCCATTTCTCCTCCGCCTTACCTTACTGTGTGCGTAGATGGCAGAGCCCAGGAGTTTCCACGTGCCTCCTCTCCGGTCCATGCGTAGCATCCGCAGGATCTGCAGGAAGCGCAAGCTGCGGAGGGACGTGGCCAAGACGTTGCCCTGATTACGCACCGCCACCACCGGCACCGAGGCGATCAGCACGAAGATGTCTGAGGCAGAACGAGGAGAAGCTGTGAGAGGAAGCTTTCTCTGATTGACCCGACTCAAACGGCAAGACGTCTTTGTGGGAGGAAAAGAGACATTTTCTAAGACAAGACTTTAAAAAAGAACAACTAAATAACATTAACAAGATTTTGTTGGATTAAATCAAGAACAAGTATAAGAACACTTCTCTACAAAGATCTTCACAAGACAAAATTAGCGTAGGTCTACAGCAAGGGTGTCAAACATACGGCCCGCGGGCCGCATCCGGCCCGCCGAACAATTTAGTCCGGCCCTGTGGCTAAATGCAGTATCATTATTAAAAAAAATTTAAAAAATTTCCCAGTGTCCTGTCTGGCAATGTGGCAATAAGAAATTTTGTCTTAATGACAAAAAGAGCTCATCAGATTTGACTTTCACAAGTGGAGCAGTACTGCTTCTGCCATAGTGCTCCGCTTGATTTATGAATGTGAATAGTTTTATTATGATTCATGCGGGGATTATCTCAAATGATATGGACACTACAATGGGAAAGTAGGAGAGGAAAGGAAGAACAAGAAGAAAAAAAACAAAAGGTGAAAGAAAGAGGAGATAAAAGGAAGAGAATGATAAAACAATTATTGAAAAAAACGTGTACTTCGTTTAATTGAAAATCTGCAGTTCCTATATTGTCCACGGGGGGCGCTGTGTTTTAATCAGCAGATTAAGCTTCAGGTGTGGAAAAATTTAAATAATTTCTTAATTTTATCTGTTTGATGTATTTTCTCATGCAGGACAGTGTTTTTAAGTTCCAAAAAATGTGAATAAATGTTTTTCAACAGTGTATAATCACTGTGATCAGTTCTTATGCATAATGCACAAGTAAATGTTTAACTGAGTAAAAGTATTGTTGAAATTGCACATACTTTTCTTAAAAATGCTGAGGTTATTCATAATATATTGTGTAAAAGTGAAATTAATTTAATAAAAAAATCAACAACAAGTCCACATTTATTAGTTCTATTTAATCTTGCAATGAGTTATCTCGTGTGGCCCTCTTGAGATCAGATTAAGCTGTAGGCGGCCCCTAAACCAAAATGAGTTTGACACCCCTGGTCTACAGAGTGTCTAAATCTCATTGTTAGAAATACTAATCCTAGTTTAAATTGAAAAGGCTGTGAACATTTCACAGCATTAAAATCTGGGGTGTGTGACATCGTTCGACGGTACTGACAAAAGGAAGACGCTCAAAGTGGCAATGGTTCCCACATTTGGGGTGTTTTTTATTTTATTTTTCAAAAACAGGAAGAAGAGTCATAAAAAAGTCATAAATTATCTTAAATTGATGATTCTGTCAATGTGTAAATACGTGCATCATGAAAGGGCTTGTGTCGCATGTTGAGGTTTTGTGTGAACTCTTATAATTAGACCATGATTGATCAGCCAGCGCTGCAGGGACATTTACATGGAGCTGCTCCGCTCTGTGAGGACGGACAAAGCAGGCGTCCTCAGTGCTTCAGTGGGAGTTTTCAGGGCTGAAAACGGTTCTAAATCCAGACAAACCGAGGATGTTTAGCGCCTCCAGCAGCTTTTAGAAGTCCTGGCTGTCACAGGAACTGAAGGACAGCCTTTTCCAGGGGATGCTTTCTGGCCAATTACTGGAAATGTATTCTGAACAGCTGCTGGTTTGTTCGGGGCAACTGACAGAGCTAAATGAGATCCGATGTCAGAATAACTCCTCCTGCCTGCACTGCAAAAATAAAAATAAAAATAAGAAAATTCCTCTTGAAATTAAAGTATTTTTCCTTGATTTGAGCAGGTAAATAGGACTATTTGCCAATGGAATAAGACTTTTGCACTTAAAAAATGAACAGTTCGTCTCCATCATCTTATTTCAAATGAAATATATCTAATAATCTTACTTTAGGGGTAAAAATACTCATTCCATTGGCAAATAATGTTATTTACCTGCTCAAATCAAGGGCAAATACATTCATTTTAAGAAAATTTCACTTATTTTCAGTTCTCTTTTTGCAGTGTGGGTAGTTCTGGCTTTTTTTTTTTTTTTTTTTTTTTTTTTTTTTTTTTTTTTGTAGTTCTGGCTTTTAATACTTTAGTTGATGCATGTTTTCAGATGAAATCTACTTCTGTGATATAATCATCATTATTTTCTAGAAATAGCTCCCCCCCGCATATTTCAGCTATTTTTACCTTTCTTTATGCTTCAGTGTGTTTCTTTCAGTTTCACAAATTACTTATTGAGTACGACCTGCAGGGAGCATTTAAATTTCATCGCAGGACTTAAGATATTTAAGATTCCAGCTCCTTACCCAGGATGCACAGTGGCTTGCGGGCGAACTTCAGCCTCCCTCTCCATCCTTTGTAGCGACAGCAGCAGCCAGCCGCCCAGATTCTCAGTGCAAACTCTGCTCCGAATATGAAGATGGCAAAGGTTTCCTGCAGAGGGAAACCGGCCCATTAACTCGGTGCGCGTGTTTTTTGTGGCTGTAAGGTGTTTTTTTTTAGTTGCATTTTTCTGAAGAGGGGTCATTCTCACCAGTATAACCAGCCAGTGTGCAGAATCCTTCTCGTGTTCCCTGAATGTAGTCAGAATGGCCAGGATCAAGCATCCCAGAACGATCAGAAACCTGCAGAGACACAGAAACAACCGTTCAGACCAAAGCAGAGACAGCTTTCCACTGATTCACAACACAGACCACAAGAGAATAATGACTAATATTTGTAGGAAAAATCATCAGGGAAAGAGCAAGAATGCAGGACAACAGTAAATGCGTTGCTACTGCCACTAGAGGGCGCTGTTTCCTCTTACACTAGATAGGTCTGATCAGAGACTACAGTTAGAGTCTGGTTTTGGCTTGTTTACTTAAATAAAAACCAAATAGTGTACATTTAATCGGTCTCTTGAATATTCACAGGCAGGTCTTTAAACTCATATCAGGCTTAGTGTCATTTGTTGGTCCAAAAATGAAGTAAAAAAATAAATAAATCACCCATTATTGTGTTTCACTCATCTCTCCCAAACAAAATACAGTCAACTACAAACACTGAAACCCATAATAATGTTGATAATATCCTGTTTATTTTGTTTTATTAGTGCCTATCAACATTAAACACTGGTAAAGGTCATTGAACTTCACCAACTAAGGCTTTTTTTTTTTTTTGCAGATCCATCACATAAAAAGAAAATATTTAAATTACAGGTTAAATTACAGGTTGAAACGCAGCAAAACAACGGAGGCGAATGCTTTTACGTATATAGGTAATTAAATCCAATCAGATCAGGGTCAGCACATTGGTTTCATTAGTCAGTACGATCGTAGTTCTAAAACTTTAATCTATCAGATTATACAATGCTGCAGTGTAACTGTAACCATAACTGTAATAACTAATGTGCAATAACCAACGTGCAAAAATCAATCTAATTCACTGTGCAATAACCCGTGCAATAATCCTGAAAGAAGTGACTCCTGCTGCTATCAATAACTGTACCACAACTGTTATAACTTTGGGCAATAACTAATGTGCAATAATCTATTTAATACACTGTGCTATAACCTGTGCAATGATCCGGAAGAACTTCTACTACTATCACCAAGTGAATATATGTCAGTACATACAGTATATATGTAGGCATATATATATATCTATCATATACTATAATAATATATATATATATATATATATATATATATATGATATATATATAATATATATATATATATGGGTATATATATATATATGTGTATATATATATATATATATATATATATATATATATAGTATATGTATATATATGTATATATATCTATATATATATATATATATATATTATATATGTGTGTGTATATGTCGTGTATATATATATATGTGTATATGTGTGTGTATATGTGTGTATATATATATATGTGTATATGTGTGTGTATATATATGTGGTATATGTGTGTCGGTGTATATATATATAATTATATATATATATATATTATATATATATATTATATATATATATATATGTGTGTGTGTGTGTGTGTGTGTATATAACCGGGAAGAACACATGACATCGTCTGCCTACTCCGATTTCTTTTGTATTTTTATTTTTTTTCTCATTTTCTTTTTGATCCACTGTATATAGGAACATACACTGCATATAACTGAAGCACTTTTTTCTTCTCCTGACTATTGACTGACTATTGAGCCGATGTGACAAGTGAATTTCTCCAATGTGAGATCAATAAAGACTATCTTATCTTATCTTATCTTAAGATCAGTTTATGTGCTATAAAGTCATAACTTTTCAATTAGCAGAAACCCTGCTGGTTGCACTGAGTCACTGACCCTGAGCAATCGCTCCTCCTGGACAAGCACGTGGCGACAGTGGACAGTAGGTTGTATCAAGCCATTACCTAGTTGCAAGTAAAAAGGAAAATTCCCTTTCAACAGCCACCAGGAGAAGTTAGCCCCCCTGGAGAGCTGAACCCAAGACCAGCAGGTAAAGTGAAACCTTGATCTTTCAGCCGTGTTCTCCCTCACCAAGCAGCAAACCTACATTAGTGGATACCACACCAACCTACTGGTCACCCTTCCTGCTCCACTCTGCCCCAAGTTCTCACCAAGCCTCCGACATGCTCTCCTCTGGCTGCCTGGTCCGTCAGTCAGATTCAACATTCCTACTTTGGTTTGAACGAGTATAAAACTTTTAGTCAACTGGATGTCTTCAGCACAATAAAATATGTCGAGACGCATCGAGGTGGGACAACTACAACTGCTACACTGCAAAAACGGAACTTAAAATAAGTAAAACGTTCTTAAAATTAGTGTATTTGTCCTTGATTTGAGTAGGTAAATAAGAAGATTTGCCAATGGAATAAGATTTTTGCACTTAAAATAGGAACAATTCATCTCCATCATCTTATTTCAAGTGCTGGATGTCTAATTATCTTATTTTAGGGGTAAAAATACTCATTCCATTGGCAACAAATCTTATTTACCTGCTCAAATCAAGGACAAATACACTAACTTTAAGAACATTTTACTTATTTTTAGATCCGTTTTTGCAGTGTACGCGTGGTGGGATTAACTAAGACTTTGTGGTATTTTAAGTGCTGAACAGAGGAATTTGGTGTATTTGCTTTCTTAACGTGAAACAGCTTTTTTCCTCCAGAGATAACCCTGGAGTTGGCGAGAATAATCGATCTTTACTTGAGACGATCAGCAGATATAATCCAGCCTCCAAAGGTTTGTTCTGTTAGACGGAGAGCTACAGGGACGCCCAGGAAATGCAACACATGAGGAGCAATAAAAGTGATATCTTTAATAATTTATCAGGATGTTAAGACTTTACATGTTTCAGCCTGGACAGGATTAAGGGTTTACCTATGGGGCCAAAACCAGTTTTATAGTAATCATAAAACATAGAACCAATGTTTCAAACATGAACTGCCATGTTTAGTCTGGATTAGAAATACAAAAATATCAATGTTAAAACGCTTAAATTGACAACAGCTCCTCAGTTACACCTGGATCTGTTGTCGGCATTAGCCGAAGCGACCAAAGCTGTGAATGTGTAACGCTGAGGTCTCTCTGTGGCGCTCCATCACCGGCCTGTCGGACAGATAAATGGAGCGCAGCGTCCCGTCTGGGCTGTGATTGGCAATCAAGGCTTTCCTGCAGAGAAACGGCCACCAGGACAACAAAAAGGGGAAATCTATCTTCTTCTGAACCCTGGAGGTAATGAAGCTCTTTCTCCAAGCAGGAGACAAACACCTCCAGTCAGAACACAGACACTCGCTGGGACAACAGCTTCTGTCGGTTATTGTGACAACAGAGGTGGAAGGATGGTTTTTATCCCGGCGAGAGAAAAATGTCCACCAGTCTCAGCTCACTACGTCATTACAGGCCTGACAAAGACTGGAAAATCTACTGTAGTCAGTGCTGCAGTCACAGTAGATGTTATTAACAAATATAAAGATATTTAAACTCCAAAGTTACTTATTTTTTGAGATGTGACTAACTAATACTGCGGTTCTCAAGGTTTTCTGAAGTTTCTCTTTGTACTTGAGCTGCTCTTTCATCATCATATCCCAAACATTCCTACCAACTACTGTTAAGACTAGGCTTAAAACGTTCCTTTTTTAAAAAAAAGAAGCTTATATTAGTCAGAATATAAGCTTTGGCAACCCCTGATGGACTATCTGATCTACGCTCTGACCTTCTTAAACCAGCATACACTGTATGATCTTTTTGCCCTTTTTCGGCCAAATTCTTCAGTCATGCAAGAATTTTTTGGACCAGGCCGAGTTTCAGCGGCATTGTGCGTCCTGTGTCGTGTCGTATACAGGAAGTAACGATTAGCCTCTTATGACCACCTCCCCATCAAGAATCATACGGTCGGATGAAAATCAAACATGTTTGAAATTCAGTCGGCCCTCCTGAGGTGAAAGTGAGCGCCTCCTGCTGGTGAAGCAGAGCTACGAGCCGATTTCCCCCAACCTCGCGCACTTAGCATGTGCAAACATGGGATTTCTTCTTTTTCTTCTCAGAGGAAAACATAGGAGTGGAGAGAAGCATGGCGGCGGTGCGTGTGACATGGACTAAAACTACGGAGGAGCAACTCATTGCCAAGGCAGCGCTATTTGTTCTAGTGAGCCTCATGTTTAAAGGCATACTATGCAACATTTTTCAGTTAATTAATGTGTTCCATACCGTTTTGGATGATTAAATGAGTCATTTCAGGTTGAACAAAGGTTTTCTCGGCCGCCCTGGGGGTCTGTGGGGGAAATACCGCACTTGCAATTGCAAGAGCTCACGGCCCGCACACACAGAAGTCTTGCTTTACGACGAGAACTCCATGTATTTTTGCCCTGCCATTCACTATATGCACACGCGAAAGCAACAACAAAGAGCCGCGTGTTAACGTCAAATAAACATGCAAGCATATCGAGTTTTATTATTATTATTATTATTATTATTATTTATTTATTTTTTTTTTATTATTTTGGCGAGACGCTACCACGGCGGCCGCCGCTTGGCGAGGCCCTAATAATAATAAAACTGGCGAGGCGGCCACGGCGGGAAGCCAAGATAGCGCTGCAGGAAGCTTGATGTTCATACCTTCACTGTGTTAGTCATTGTTTGTACTGCCGTTTTTTCCACTTTTCGTTGCGTTCGCCTGTCTGCTAAGCTCAAAACAACCGCGCCTGGCTTGATTGAGAAACCAGAACAGCTGAGCATCTTTATGACAGTGCACTTTTACTTTCACCCTCTGGGGGGAGCCTCGCTGGAAAATCAACCCCGGTTGCATAGTATACCTTTAACAGAGAGAATCGACACTTCCTCCTTTTTCTTCTTCTACTGTTTACGTTTGGCTTCCAGGTAGACGAGTCCGAGTAGCGCCATCTCTCTACGGGTCTGAGTCCGACGTGGTTTTTAGTAATCGTAATATCATCTTTATTGTCATTGAAACAGACATTACAACAAAATGTGTTCTCTGCTTTTAACCCATCACCCTTGGGGAGGTTAAAGGTCTTGCTCAGGGATCCAGAGTGCATCAACATGTGGCAAGGGGAAGCTGGAATCGAACCCACAACCTTCTGATTGCCAGACAACTACTCAACCCATTAAACCCTGAGGTTTCATGGTACAGTTTGAGCAACGATTGAAAATAATCGGATCGTGTGCGCCCGGCTTAAGGTAGACTTGCCTTCAACTGGAAGTAATAATGTCTAGTAGCTTTTTATTTTAGTCATTATTTTTCTTTTATCTATTCTATTATAATTTTTCTCCGTTTTTAAAAAAAAAAAATTTAATTATTGAATTTTTTTAGGCTCCTTACACTTCAATTTGCACCATAACTACGCCGGTATGTTCTGCTTTTTAAAAAAATTAAATAAAAACAGACTGAAAACGTGAATTATCCTATAGCTTCACACGCTTTAACTGCCTCTGCAGGGCGGAGGACATTAATGATCCTCTTTAATTCACTTTACTGCCTTTGGACCCACGGAGGCCCGGTCCTGATGGGGCTCCCCGGCGCCGATACGTCCCTGGAGGATTCCTAACAACCAATTTAACGGCGAGATTCAATAAAGCGAGTGCAGACGCTGCGTTTCTGACGGTGAAATGGCTCGGCTATATGCAAACAGCGGTGAGAAAGGTGGCAGAGCAGCACGGCGTTAATGACTGCAGACAGAAGGACCAGATTAGAGCGTGACCTTTATTAAAGCTCGCATCTCTCAGAGGTTTTTAGAACCACTCTGACGCTCTGGAACGAAGCAGATCAGGAAGAAAAAATAAATAATAAATCACACCATGCTTTGTCAGCAAATCCTGCTGCTTACATCAGACAAATCATGTTTTTTCTCAAATGTCCAGAGTGTGTGGAATAATGAAACTGACAAGGTCAAAACCTTCACATATCTCCACATTTACTGCGTTTATAAAGACGGTTTGGATACCAGCCCAGAGTGCAAACATTTATGATGTCAGGGATTCTTTTATTTTTTTATAATATGAGGAAAAATATGATTCTTTAAATCCGTTTCCTGAATTTAAGCTTCACGTCTGGAAAGAAAAGGCCTCCTGTTGGTCAGTCTGATGGACGCCGTCGCAGCAGCACAGGCTTCGCCCTTATAGACGACTCAGCTGATTAATTATTTAGCGCTCCTGCTTTGTGCCGCTCAGCGCTCAGCTCGCTGCCCTGTCGGGAATCCGTGGCGGTTTTTCGCACAGAGTCCGACGCCGACAGCAGGCCGGATACGCAGCTCTCTGAGCGGACGCCAACAGGAAGCCCCTCTTGGCGGCGACAGCTCAGCGGCGGCGTGGCCGTGGATTTGCTGACGCTGCAGGATAGTTGCAGCAGACTTGTGGACGGGCCGTGGGTGTGGAAGTGAAAGGCATCCCTCATAGCGGGACGTAAAATCCCGACGGGATACAAACTGCTGCTGAGTCACGAAGCAGAAGCGGCTCGGAGGCTCGGCACTTCAGGCCGTCATTAAAGACGCCATCAAACCCGGAGTCTCATTTCCTCTGACTTATTGCTTTGCAGATGCCAACAAAAAATATCGAATGTTGTATATTTCATCAACTTCGCCCCTCCTCGGATCATTTTCATCATCCTTCGGCTGTAATAAATTTCCTCCAAATCTTTTATAGACGTTTCACAGCACGGCTAAGGCTAAAAATAAACCGTAAAGCCTGAGGTGTTAAAGCCAAAACAACCCACTGCTTGTGGATTTAGTTAAACTGGGCATATTTGTGTTGTTCATCGTTTGCAGCAGCTTTCAGATTCACCAAGGCGGCCCTGCAGAGACCCCCTGCACTGCAAAAACTGATCTAAAAATAAGTAAAATGTTCTTAAAGTTAGTGTATTTATCCTTGATTTGAGCAGGTAAATAAGATTATCTGCCAATGGAATAAGAATTTTGACATGCTGCACTTGAAATAAGATGATGGAGATGAATTGTTCCTATTCTAAGTGCAAAATTCTTATTCCATTGGCAAATCATCTTATTTACCTGCTCAAATCAAGGACATATACACAAATTTTGAAAACATTTTGCTTATTTCTAGTTCCGTTTTTGCAGTGTTGCTTCAGTCTGATTGGTCCTGTTCCCCGGCCTCCATGCTGAAAGGAGAAACGTTTCAATCCAGCTATTCATTATCTACACCCACTCATCCAACAGGGCTACAGGGAGGCTGGTGTCTATAGAGGAGAGGAGAGGTCCTCCCTGAACAGGACAACGTGCACACACCCACACCTAAGGGCCATTTAATGTCCAGTTAACCTAACAGGCGTGTTTTCTGCACTGTGGAAGCCGGAGTACCCAGAGAGAGCCCAGCATGCCCATGGAGAACATGAAGACTCCATGCAGGCTGGGATTTGAACCCAGGACCTTCTTGCTGCAGGACAATAATGTCACCAACTGAGAGGGTCCTCACACACAGACTCGTTCAGGCGAAGGTCCTGCATAGAACTAGCCGGAGCTGCTGCTCATCTCCTACTCTGCCGTCATTCGGTCTGTTTGATGCTACTCCATCACTGAGGTGTTCGGGGAGGATCGGCACGGCTGGCGTCCCCTCTGTCTTCATCAGCTCCAGGGTCAAGAGAAGGGCGGCTGACATCTCTGCAGAGCAGCAGACGTCCTGCACACAGACTGTTCAGACGTCGTCCTTCAGGGCGGCGCTATTTGTAAAAAGCAGCCGCCACAGAGACAGCTTCTTCCCTCAGGCTGTCGCTCTATAACCTGACTCTAGCCAGACGTATGTCGCTCCGCCTAGCTCCACTCACATACATCTGGGACATCGCCCATTGAAAGTGATTTCTCCAACCAATTTTATTGTCCAGCCAATCAGGACGCAGGGCTGGAGTTTCATAGATGTGACGTAGTGGAGACGCGACCGTGACGTGAGACTGTTTTGATAGCAATGGCGGCTCGACGAGGAAGCAAGCGTTAACATTGATGCTGCTATTTCTTCTGTGTTGTCCAATCTACCTAATATTGTTTCATTAAAAGAACATCAGAGAACGCCTCTGAAGGCTTTTGTTGGTGGAAACCATGTTTTCGCCCTGCTCCCCACCGGATTTGGCAAGTTTTGTTTTCCGGGGCGCGTCTGCAGCGGTTAGCGGTTAGCGCAAACTATGTTAGGAGGTCTTTAGTCCTCAACGCGGTCGGCCCGGAATCGACTCCGACCCGCGGCGCTTTGCTGCCCGTCTTCCCCCCTCTTCCTGTCAGCTCACTGTCAATAAAACACATGCCACTAGAACCGCAAACACATCAAAAAAAAAGTTTTATTTTTCCTGCGTCATTCTCATCAGCGTCACGGGTTAGCTTCGGTGTGAGTGGTTGAAATAGCACGTCGATAAAGATGACAGACAAGTGGCTTATCCAATCATATGCAAGGATTTTTGATAAGGCCCAGCCTTCAATAAAGGCAATTCCTATGGAGAGGTCCCAGATGTATGTGAGTGGAGCTAGGCGGAGCGAAATACATACGGCTAGAGTCAGGTTAGTCGCTCTGATGAATATGTGACAAAGTAGCCAGACCTGCACATTTGCTCTAACAGAACCCTCTTTTTTAGACTTAGACTTAGACAAGTCAAAGAAAGACTCTAAGTCTAAGTCTTTCTTTGATTTTGTGCACTAACTTGGCCAACAAAGCCGATTCTGATTTCTTAATATTTGTGTAAAACTGCTCCATCCTTTAGTATCAAATATATAACGGAGCTATGAGGCTTCATCAGCCGAAATTCGTCTATAACTCAGTTTAGGTTCATTTCAGTTTATCTTTATAGCACCAATTCACAATTTAAATCATCCCAAGGTGCTTTACTAAGTCAAAGTTAATCAAATTATCCAGTCAGGTTGGTTAAAAATCTTTCTGTCTAAGGAAACCCAGCAGGTTGCATCAAGCCCCTCCTGGACCAGCATGTAGCCTCTGGACCGTCGGTTTGTGCTTCTCTACCTGGAATATTGACCAAAGCCAAACATGGACTCTATTCTAGTGTTAGAAAATTACATTTCAGACTCATCTGTTTTTAAAATCATTCCAAATGTCCTGGTTTTTGTCTCCATTCTTTCTGACAAACGTCAGTTTTATTTCACTCAATATTGTCAAAACCTTCCCTAGCAAACGGACTAATATGACAAATTTTTGTGCTATGAGAGGAGTCATGAAAAAACGGAATATTAAGAAGTAATTTTGGTTGGTTAATTATGGCCAAACATGGAACGTTTGTTAATTAGACAGGAAACGCCACCTCTGAGCGTGACTCGGGGACCGGGGTGTAAATCTGTCCTGGTCCTGAGTTACACGGTGTCTCTGCGCCTTCATGAAGTCACCCTGCAGCCGGAGCTGGAGCGGATCGATGGCACGGAGGTTTAATCCGTCTGTTAAACAGAAAGCTTTACAGCAGTTCAGCGCTGTCCTCTGATGTGAACAACGTTCGGCTTCCAGGCAGAAACCTGGTTCTGATCAAAGCCTCGTCGGGACAAAGCCTCTCAGACGCTCCCCTGAACCGTTTGTCTTTCACTTTGTTTGTCCAAGTGCTGCAGAAGGCTGATGCTTCTCATGTTCATCCTCAGTCGGCACATTTACCGACCTGAGAAAATAAATTATTTAAAGGTTCAGTAGACAACATGCATTGTGTGCTACTGTGAACAAAAAGCAATGAAAAATCAGCTTTTTTCATTGCTTTGAGTGTGTTTGTCCCATCTGTTTTTATTATATATGACTTTTATTATGCAGCAGGCCGGCCTGTAGTTGCTCTGGGTTATGATAAAACTCGCAGTCTGTGCAGCTCACTTTTTAAAAGAAATGATTTTTCATGATGAAGAAAACGCAGTGACTGCCGTTATTAATGGTAGGCCTGAACTGTGTCACACAGTCCACCTCCGTTCTAACATCATCCTTCCACCCATCCATCCATCCATCCATCCATCGTCTACATCCCCTCATATGTGCAGGATAGTGGGTGGGGGGGGGGGGGGGGGGCAATCCAGAGTACCCAGAGAGAACCCATGCATGCACAAGGAGAACGCACAAACCCCAGGCCCTCCTAAAGGGCACTACTTTACTTAATTCATAGTAATGGACGGGCAGTGAGGAGACACGAGGTGAGACAAGAGAGGAGACAAGGTCCCAAGGTCAGGAATCAAACCCATAGTGGTTATTTTTCACATTTATTTAATGTAATTATTATATTTATTATTTGCTGTGATAGTGTTGCCTTGTTACAGCCTGGTGGAGGACCGAGTCCAAACGTACCAGGTCTATGCCAACTCAAGGAGGCACCTTCACTGTTCGTCACTTTCTCTGAACTCTTTTAAACCAAAAACAAAACCCTAAGCTTTAAATAATAAAAAAATAAAATTTTACTGATTTTAAGGAAACTTCAGCCCAGTAGCGCATGACCGTCCCAACCCAACAAAACGGGAGTATCCCCACAGTCCCCACTGTCACCAACACCCAGGCCAAGTGAGAGGATGTACTGGTTTGACTTGGAAACAACTGGCTTTGAGAAGAATATGTTCCTGTTGTTCAAGTAGCAGAACACGGCCCGACTTTACCGCTGTCTAGATATTGGTAGGCTTAAGTGCTTTAGTTCCTCATAAGGTGAATAGACATTCCCAGGGTGCTCTCTCCTGCCACCTACTGGCATCACTTTAGGTTACAGGAAACACAGTGGCAGCAGCTTAGGCTAACCTTCCATCTGATCTACGGAATTTCAGTGTATATATCTTGTAAGTATAATGACAAATAAAATACCTTTCTTTATTATCGTGTGTTTGTGAATACACAAATACCGTCAGAAGTCAGCTTGCAGGCAAGTTTAAACTTTGTTACTCCCTAAAATCTTCATATCAGGTTTTTTTGTGCCTGAACATCTGGAATCATCTGGTCTTAATAAGATGAAAACTGTCCATTAAACGCTGAACACCACAGAGCTGAAGAGACAGCAGGGCCATAAACTTTAAAGGAGATATAAGTAACACTGACACCTTGTGGCTTAAATCGGTACTACAGCTTGCTGTCACAACAATCTAACATGCCGTTTTTAAATTGTGTGTTGCTGTTGTGAATGTTTACTTCCGCAGGATGATGGGTACATGATGATGTTTTCTGTTCTGGTTCTGGCTTCCATGTCTGCAGGCTGCTGCTCTTTTGTCATGATAAAATACTAAATGCTGCGCTCTGCTTTAGGAACCCTGTAAAAACTCACATGATTGGCTGAGGAACCAGGGAGTAAATACAGGCTACACTCTGAACCAGACCGTACCTCTAGGTTTGGAAGGAGAAAAACGTTTGATGGAGAGGAACGACTGTTTATAGGGAATGTTACTTCCATCCTGGCAGAGAAATGAGAATAATTTAGGATGATTTTACAGTAAATATCTGACTTATAGCTCCTTAAAAAAGTATTTTATCTTCCCCACCTACACTGCACAGTTTACTTTCACAAAGCAGAGTTTGAGAGGAACCCCTGCAGATCCATCTGCTGTTTAAAATAACACCTCCCCTCCTTTTTCCTCTGCAGGAGAAACCGACACACAGACTCTGATACATAAACTTACATCTTCTGGTTTATACATTTGGGGTCATTTAAAAGAAAATGAAGATCCATACGGCTTCAAACATGTCAGTGATGGCCATACTTCAGAGAAAAGCAGGACAATCAGCCAGCAGACTCCTGAAACATTATGTTTCACCTCGGCTGTTGTGGGTGTTCAGTCTGATCAATCGCTCCCAGAGGGCATCCCTCGCTCATCAATCAACAGCGTTCGTCCGTCTCTGAGCTCATCCATCAATCAGCCGAGCGCGCACGTCTAACTCTGAAGTTATTAACAGAACCAAAGTCGAGATGATGAAAAATCACACTGGTTAAAAGTCTCATGAGAGGATCTCAGTCTGGCTCCTGTTTTAACGAGCGTCTGTCTCTGTTTACAGAACAGATGAAATCAGACGAGATGACCCGGTTTTCAGGCAGTGTCTGAGGGAGAGAGAGCCACGCATTTAAAATAGATGTGAAGCTACAGCCTCAGACTTTAATAACGCGAGAAGGAGGTCACGTTTGGTATCGGTACAGCAAACAGGAGAAATCAGGAGAAATCACAGCCAAAGGTCTGCTTTTCACATCACAAGAAAACTCGCTTCAGTGTATCTGGACAAAGTCTCTCTATCCACTGATGGACAGTGTCCTCCCCTTTCAATCCTGGACAGAGTCTCCCTCTCTCTCACTCTCTACTCTTGGACAGCGTCTCCCACGCCATGCATGCAGCTGCTGCAGAGCTGGACGCTGCATCCTCGGTGCACAAAGGAGCGTTTTTGCAGATCCTTCCTCCCAGCAGCTGTTAACCTTTTAAAACCTGATACTAGGTAACTGTGAGGAAACTTCACATTTAAAATTTTATATTTTTGGTTGCTTTAAAAAAAAGCAACATATTTTAAACCAGGGATTTCAAACATACGGCCCGCCGAACAATTTAGTCCGGCCCGGTGGCTAAATGCATTATTTATTTATTTTTTCTTTTCCCCAGTGTCCTGTCTGGCAATGTGGCAATAAGAATTGTTGTCTTAATGCCAAAAAGAGCTCATCAGATTTGACTTTCACAAGTGGAGCAGTACTGCTTTTGCCATAGTGCTCAGCTTGATTTATGAATGTGAATAGTTTTATTATGATTCATGCGGGGAATATCTCAAATGATATGGACACTACAATGGGAAAGTAGGAGAGGAAAGGAAGAACAAGAAGATCAAAAGAAAAGGTGAAAGAAAGAGGAGATAAAAGGAAGAGGATGATAAAACAATTATTGAAAAAAACATGTACTTTGTTTAATTGAAAATATGCAGTTCCTGTATTGTCCACGAGGGGCGCTGTGTTTTAATCAGCAGATGGTAGCACTGAGCTTCAGATGTGGAAAATTGATTTTAAATCATTTCTTAATTTTTATCTGTTTGGTGTATTTTGTCATGCAGGACAGTGTTTTTAAGTTCCAAAAAAATGTGAATAAATGTTTTTCAACATTGTACAATCACTGTGATCAGTTCTTATGCATAATGCACAAGTAAATGTTTAACTGAGTAAAAGTATTGTTGAAATTGCACATACTTTTCTTAAAAACGCTGAGGTTATTCATAATATATTGTGTAAAAGTGAAATTCATTTAATATAAAAATCAACAAGTCTACTTTTATTAGTTCTATTTAATCTTGCAATGAGTTTACTCGTGTGGCCCTCTTGAGATCAGATTAAGCTGAATGCGGCCCCTAAACCAGAATGAGTTTGACACCCCTGGTTTAAACCAAAAAAAATCAATTGTCCTCATGTTTTCTGCATTTTTGTATAGGGTGTGTAAAATATATTAATTTGTATGTTCAGAAAAATACTGACTTTGTTGAAGAGGTTTCAGAAATATTTGTATCAAAAACGACACATTAGGAGTTATAGAGTTACACTTTATAATCACCACTGCTCCTAAAAACTCACAAAGGTTTAAATTCATGTTGTTTGGAAAGTTTCTTTCATTACTTGCAGGTCTGTTAACATGTAAAAGATTAAAATCGCTCTACTCTCTTTAATCTGAGTATGCTTTTTTTAATAACTGTACAGCATTTATTCTGATGTTGTAAATATCTCTTATCTTTATTTCTTTGTTGTTTTCAGATTTTTTTTTTACTCCTGTGTATCTGCTTGCTTTCATCCTCTGGTACGCCTGAGTTTCCCTCAGGGACATGAAGCACATTTTTATTCTTCTGTTCTATAATAACAGTATTTAGATAAGAGTCTGGCTACAGTTTGTATCTTCCACCATCCACAGCTGCTTAATTCAGCTTCAAACTCCCGACCGGACCGGAGTTTCCGGAGGCTTCGCCTGCCAAAGGCTGGGATTTGTCACCTGAGGGCCCCTCGCGGCCGGGGCAGCCATTACTGCCTTGGCAGGAGGAGGTGTCAGCAATCAGTGTCAGGCGTCCAGCAGAGCTGTTCATTAGCACACACACTGCTCTCGCCTCACTGACTCTGAAGTCTGTCGCCTCGTCCCTCTGTCTGGGCTGATGGAAACCGCTTTGCTTTGTCACGTTTGGCAGCTCGTTTAGTCTGCAGCGGCGAGACTAAAAGGTCAACGCCGGGACTCCAGGACGGAGTGGTGCGCTTTCATTCTGGGTCATCAGACTTAAAACGAGTCTTTTAAGAAAATAATTTTCACCCAAAGCCTTTTCATCGTCGGGTGACTGGCTGCAGAAAGTCAGGAGAAGCAGAGAGTCTCCATTTCTGTTGCCCAATAAAGTTTGGATGAGCAACTAGATCAAACCATAATAATGAGATAATTATAGTCTGAAGATTCACAGAATGCACGGTTCTTCAACCTGGTGGCGCTACCAACCACTCAACAGGCTTTTAAACTACCCAGCCACACTATAAGTAAATTAACCATGGAAGGCAACCTGGGTTAAGTGCCTTGCCTAAGAGCAGACCATGTGGCACACTGCAAAAACGGATCTAAAAATAAGTAAAATGTTCTTAAAGTTAGTGTATTTGTCCTTGATTTGAGCAGGTAAATAAGATTATTTGCCAATGGAATGAGTATTTTGACCCCTAAAATAAGATAATTAGACATCCTGCACTTGAAATAAGATGATGGAGATGAGTTGTTCCTATTTTAAGTGAAAAAATCTTATTCCATTGGCAAAACATCTTATTTACCTGCTCAAATCAAGGACAGATACACTCATTTTAAGAACATTTTACTTATTTCAAGTTCCGTTTTTGCAGTGCAGTAGAAGCTGGTACCCCGGGGCTCACACACAGAGGGTCTCAGGTAATTACCAGTGACCACCGAGCTGACGTGTGAGATACCAGGATAATGGGGTTCCTCACAGGATGCTGGAGGCAGAATAAAAGGCTGGATGATGGTGGGTTACAGAGTATCCCATCATCAGTATCCCCTGAACTTACAGGCTGCCTATAAAGTAATTACCAGGTACCTGCGTGTTAAACTGGACACTGATGGGATAATATTGGGGATTTTTTGTTGGTGCTCCATGCAGAATACCTGTGGAGTATTTACAGATCACTGGCAGTATAATAGGATATTCACAGGGTAATTACAGAGTACTTATAGGATACCTACAAGGTAGTGGAATAACTATGTGATACAATGTTTGTAGTAAAATAACCAATCAAAGAGTGCCTAAACTACACTCCCCTCTATATAGTATAACTACTGAGCATCACTGGATTAGTTATATTTAACATTGGGTCCTCTAAGGGTCCCTATGAGGGTCCTTACAGGGTGGTTGGGGGTTAATCAGTGGGTAGATGTGGCTATGAGATGCTTTTGGAGTCTCTGTTGTGTTTTTACAGGAGCTTACAGAGTACATACTGGGTCTGGTGTTAAATACAGGCTCTGGCTGTCTGCTGTAGTATCTACAGTCCGCCCCATGCGTACCGCTTATTGATACAATGAAAGACCTGCACTAAAAGCATTAAAGCATTAAAACTGAGAGCTTCATCGCAACTAAAACGTCGTGTCGACTGTCGTCTGAAGGGCACAGTGAGGCCGGCAGGAAAACATCCCAACAGTTTCCCCACGTCAAGCTGTAAAATCAGAATGACAGCACCAGTGGTGGAGTCAAACAACGGCGATGCGGAGCTGGACAGGAACGCAGCAGGTCTACCTGGGTTTTACCAGGTAAAGTAATTATTAAAGTATGTCTGATTCTGATAACAGAGAACACAGGAAGAGCTGAAGGCCAGACTCTCTCAGAAAGATAAACAAGGAACCTCCAATTAGCTGCAGCACGGCAGATGTTTACCCGTTTTCCACCGAGCATTGATCTATTTGGGCCTCTAACGAACATCAGGCTCATCGTATTGTTGCAGTGAACAAACAGTTTTTACTGACTGGAACCAACAGCAGCGATCAACCGGTTTAAGCTTTTAAAATGGAATCATGGTTAACAGCTCAGGACGTTTCTAATGGAAACAAACCCACCATTAAAACTCTCACAACAAGCGTTTATTACTATTAATGCATCGTTGCAGCGGGTTGTCAACAGCGCCACCTGCTGTCCGTTCGCATGGTCTAGACTTGAGCACCTATCTCTGCAGAGCAAATTTATCTAAAAAATAAAAAACAGAAGAAGAATAAAAGGAAAAACTGGAAAAAAAGGAATAGAAATAACACATTCTTAGATTTTTCTTTATATTTTGGCTTCATGAAATAAAAAAAGAGTTAAAACATAAAAGCTGTCAGGTGTTTCCTGGTCAAACATCAGGTCAACCTTTCTCAGCTTCCTGTTTTTCCCTCCGTGGTTAACGAGCTGCCCTGTTTTCTCCTTCTCCTCCCCTCCACGAGATGCTTTGTGTATCACCGTGGCAACAGCTGCTCACTGGAGCATCCCTCTCTCTCCATCACCATGGCGACACCTCCCCGCCGTCCGTCGGCGCCGCCAGGGAACACCGGTTAGGCCTCCGCTGTCGGTGTTTCCATGGCAGACCAGTGGTACGGTTTGGCGGCGGGACGTGATTGGCCGACATCAGAGCGAGAAAAACAGAAAACAGAAGCGACCGCGAGCAAAAGGAGCGTCTGGTCACATGATGCCGTGTTAGAGCGGCTTCATGGAGAATAATAAAGACAAACGTAGAAATATTAAACCTATAAACAGTCAGTGATGCGTTTCTACGTTTGACTGAAGCATCCAGAGGTGCAACGTGATAATTCAGTGTTTGCCGTTCAATTATAACAAGACCTCATAGAAATCATAGATACCTGTTATTGGATTATTATCCTAAAATCACAGTGACCTGACGCCACTTTGGACATGAGAGCACAGGAGCTGCACATCACACTGCAAAAAGGGAACTAAAATAAGTCACATTTTGTTTAAATGAGTGTGTTTGTCCCTGATTTAAGACTTAGACAGACTTTATTGTCATTTTGTATGCACAGAGTACAAACTCATAGCATACAGCTTACGACAATGTAATGAGATTGCAATTGAGATAAAATAACATTACAATATAGAGTGCAGCAGTGATAAGAATGTAACAGTACAGGAGAAAAACAGTTTTTAAAAAAGTGTACAGAATAATGTTCAACCATGTCTATAGTGCAAAGATAATGGTGCAAAAAAAAAGGCATTAATTCGAAAAGTTCAGTGTTGGCAGTGCAAAATAATAATAATAATAATAATAATAATAATAATAATAATAATAATAATAATAATAATAATAATAATAATGGTGCAAAAATGCAGCAAACATTCAGTTGTGTACTTTTAAATTTAAATAGATTGTAAAAATTCAGCAGCGTTGGCAGTGCAAAATAATGAAAAATGTCCATAAAGTTCAGTTTAAGCAGGAAAATAACATGATCTGTCAATGGAATTAGTGTTTTGACCCCTAAAATAAGATATTTAGATATTCTACCCTCTAAATAAGATATTGGAGATGAATTGTTCCTATTTTAAGTGCAAAAATCTCATTCCATTGGCAAATCATCTTATTTACCTGCTCAAATCAAGGACAAATACACTCATTTCAAGAAAATGTAACTTTTGCAGTTCACCGCTGATGACCAAACTCCAAAGTTTAACTACTTCTCAGATTTTAATCCATGCATAATCATCACTCTTCCTTCCCTTTAATGAGGCACTACTCTGTTTTGGTCTATCTCAATAAAAACCATGGAGGTTAGTGGTTGGAGAAACTGTGCAGGGCTCCGCACCAGGAACAGCTGGAAGCGGAACACCTGGAGCTCAAAGCCTTTAGCAGATCCACGGTGACGGTTTACCGGCCACATCTAAAGCCCATCACCGGCGGCTCGTCCTCATCGCCCCTGTGGCTGATCAGCACCATCCAAACAATCTACACCTGCAGAAGCAAGGTTTTAGTTGTGAGTTAGGTTTGAACTCTGTGACGCTTTCAAAGTCTGATTTTGCTGCGGTTAAAACCCGTCTCCCAGAACGGAGCTGAAGCTTTAGGGACTCAGCTGATGGAGAGCAGGTCTGAGCCAACGCTTCATCCCAACGTTTAAGCAGCGTTCCAGCTGAGGCATGAACAGGTCACCGGTCAATTCAATTACATTTTATTTATATAGCGCCAATTCATGAAACACGTCATCTCAATAGGGCTGGACGATAATTCAATAACAATATATATCGATCGATAGACGTATATCGATGATAGAAAAACAGGGTCAATAAAAAGTTCAATAGCATTGTAGCCTATCATGTAGGTTAATATTGAAGTCATTTCATTCTCCCAACCAATCACAACGCAGACCCAGGAACGCTCTGTCATCAAGCTCCGCCCCCTTCAAAGAGTTCATAGAGCAGGTGTTTGTTTGACTTTTTTAAAAACTTGCAGTTTTGGTAAAAAGTTAGTTCAATAAAAGGTTCCGTTTGAATTCAGTGATTGTGTCTGTATCTAAAAATAGGTCGCTAAGCAACAGCATAAAATGGTCAGGGCTGCACTTAAAATATGTATTCAATTTGTTGATAGTTATCAATATCGATCAATATGATTTTGATTTTATCGATACGCTTTTTTTTCTATATCGTCCAGCCCTACATCTCTTTCCAAAGTCAGACTCCATCAGATCCTCCAGATTGGTGAGAAAGTTTCCTCTCTAAGGAAACCCAGCAGGTTGCATCAAGTCTCTCCAAGCAGCATTCACTCCTCCTGAAAGAGCGTAGAGCCACAGTGGACAGTCGTCTGCATTGTTGATGGCTTTGCAGCAATCCCTCGTTGCCTCATTGCTTCATGGCAATCCCTACTTCGTCCGCTGTGCACTGCTGAACAGCTGGCTGGAAGATTGCCCTCACAGACAGGAAGGTCAAATCGGTCTGAGGACAAAAGCAGCTCAAACCGTCTATTAATTTAACACTGTCTTATTAAATACTCCTGAACACGAGGCCTAAATGATTCACTGATTAATATCACTGTATTATAATGATGTTATATCATCATGACCAACCTGAAGCTTTCTCAGAGCAGAACAGAACTTTTACTGAACTCAGAATCAGTCCCAGAACGGCAGTAAAAGCTCCTGTTGGGTTAAATTGTGTTTTTTTTTTTTTTTACCTTCTCTGCTGTAACATAAAAACTGGAGCCCAATCAAACATGCATGAATGTTTGTCTTCTGCTCAGATAAAACATCTGAACATCTTTCAGGAGCTCTTTATGTCAAAGTTCTACATGCCCTGTTTAACTGCCCTGTTAGTATTTTTTTAAACCAGCAATGATAAAAAAAAAGACCTATAATAAAGTAGAGACCAGAGAACCAACACGGCTGAAGTCCTGAAGTCAGAACTGTCTGCAGGTCGAGCGCCGCCCGGTAAATCTCAGCGCTCCTCTGCGTTTCCGTCAGGTTGCTCCACCTAACCTGCCGTCCTCAGACATGAGGCATAACGTCTCCTCCATAAATCAACGGAAACGCTCGACTAGACCAGGAGTCAGCAAACTGTGGCTCCAGAGCCGCATGTGAATCTTTACACCTTCAGCTTTGGCTCTTATAAACTCTTAAAAAAACTCTTAAGAGATTTCTAAATGTAAAGGTAATTTAAAATTGCTAGCTTTAGGATGCATTATTTCTGCAGTATATGCAAAACATTTCCACAAAGAAAGAAACTAATGGTGTATAGAATATTTTACTATAGATAAATGAGGTATATTTTTGTTAATAGGTTGCAAACGACTTGATTTTTCATCATATTGATGCCATTTCCTATAAAAATCAAATGTCCAAATGAAGAAAATGTATTAAACCTAAATATAAAAATACTGTTGGTTGAATAATAAAAACTGTTGATCTTTAAATTAAAAAAATGGAAACAAATTTCCTATAGTATACTATAAAAACGAGCTCTTCTTTCAAAGGGATGTGTAACTTTTGTGGCTCTAAACAGAATTAGTTTATCTGGACGGAGGGTAAAGTGGCTCTGCGGGTCGTAAAGGTTCTGAGCCGTGGACCAGCAGAACGTCTGCGCTGCACCAACAGGACCCGGAGCTGGCTTTGGTTCTGCCAGCAACATTTACCCGATCCTCCAGCAGAACTGCAGCTTTGTATTTAATTACAGCCTCCGCCTCCAGGTCCGACCTGGACAGGTGGGCCGTCCATCACAGAGACACGTGGGACAGACACTCAGTCACACCTGAGGGAGACCAGTTAACACATGCAGAAAGATCCCCGGCTTCAAACCCAGGACCTTCCTGCTGCAAGGCAGGATAGCAACAGACTGATAGGATGCTGAAAATCATTTATTCCTGCAGAGCAAAGGTAATCTGTGTTAAACAACCCAATCCAGGTTTGCCTGCTCCAGACGTCTTTTTATCCCATTCTAAGACGTTTCCAATGCCAGGAAAGCTCCTTTATTTGTGTTTGCACAGATAAATTAAACAACTATGAAGCTAGTTGAATTATCTGGTTCGTTTCTGATCAGTCTCAGTATTTCAGATTAAGTGAAACACGCTGAATGAGAACAGCAGGAAGAAGAAGGGAAGACCTGCATCCCTTCACATGATCAGCAATGGAAGATGATTTATGTTCAGGTGACTTTGTGGTAGCGGCTAACAAACACCAGCCGTCCATTCATGACAAAATAAAAGTGTGAAAATCTGATTTTCTTTTCCCACCACAACAAGGCAAACATTTTCCAGAGCGGTGACCTGAGAACCAGCAGCAATACAGATGGGAAATAAACTTCTTCTGGGACTTTAAGCAGAACCGTGAGGTCAGATGAGACGGAGCGTTTCAGCAGGTGGGTCTGGAGTGAAAGGAGGAACACGTGCAAACGCTCCTCATGCCCCCGTTAAAGTATGATGAAGGGTGTGTGACGCTGTCAGCACACTTTAAAAGTGTTATGAATGGGGAGGATATGAACCCGGTATTCAGCCAGCAGGGAGACTAATTAACCAAAAGCAGGTGAGAATAATCAAGGGAGTGACAGGATAAGGTGAAACGGGAGATAACTGAACTAGACAAAATACCGAACCAAAGTAATCACTAAAACCTGGATGGAAAACAAAAGCTAAGGCTGAGCAGAACACAAATCACATGATAAAAACCAGAACTAATGCAGATACAGAAAACCTGACTGATTACAGAAAATAACTGCTAAGAACTAAAACTAAAGACATGACGAAATAAACTAAAACCGTACAAAGGCTATAAAAGAATCCAAAACAAGACAGAAACCAGAACAGAAATAAACCCTGAGGCAGAGGAGAGAACTAACTGAACAATATTAACTAATAAACCAAACCCAAGCCCAGATCCTGACAAAAAGTAAATCTATTTAAATAAAATGGGTCCTTCTGCAAGGTAACAAACCCAAACACGGTCAAACCAGCACTTCTCATTCCTCGGTCCTGTGGGCCAGGCAGAAGAAAAGGTGCAATCTGCATATTCATTTAAAAAAATCATAGCACTTTTATTTCGTTTTTAAGATTTCCAGAAAAGGTGAGAACCAGAACGCTTTAAAATCCTTTTTTATTTAGGGAGCTGCTGTTAAATAATCAGCTTATTGTTCACCTGAATGAACTTATTATGATTTTACACATCAGGACGTTTTCCTAAACGCTGTTCTGTGCGTCTGACAGGTCAGCGGGTGGACTAGCATCCTGGGGAGGCAGATCTGGACCTTCATCTGGACTCTTCATCTTCATCCTCGCTGGCGTACAGCGTGGAGTCACCGTGTTGAAGGTTCAAAGGTTTGCTGCTTTGCTCCAGAACTCTGGACTCCACCTCTTTATCGCCGTCTGGACCTCGTTGTGTTCTTTAAATCGATGCTTAAACCTGCTGCAGGCTCTTCACAGATTAGACGGGCGGTCCATTAGCGACGCAGCTCTCTGAGCCGTTATCCCCGATCAGACGCGGCTGACTGAGCTCCGCTTCCTAATGCAGGAGTCTTGTTCTCCGCCGGGAGCGCCGGCGCTGACGTCAGCAGACGGGGACGCACCTCCGGGGCTCCTCGTCACGACAAAGTCACAGAGCATGGAGAAGCTCTGCTGTGGAAGCCCTGCCAGAGATGGAGACAACCTGGAGATCACCAGGATCCACTGCAAAAACGAGACTAAAAATAAGTCAGATTTTCTTGAAATTAGTGAATTTGTTCTTGATTTGCGCAGGTAAATAAGATTATCTGCCAATGGAATGACATGTTTGCACTTAAAATAGGAACGATTCATCTCCATCATCTTATTTAGAGGGCAGAATATCTAATTATCTCATTTCGCGCGTGCATATAGTGAATGGCAGGGCAAAAACACATGGAGTTCTCGCCGTAAAGCGAGACTTCTGTGGGTGCGGGCCGAGGGCTCCTGCAATTGCAAGTGCGGTATTTCCCCCACAGACCACCAGGGCGGCCGAGAAAACCTTTGTTCGACCTGAAATGACTCATTTAATCATCCAAAACAGTATGGAACACATTAATTAACTGAAAAATGTTGCATAGTATGCCTTTAACGGTCGTATTTCTAAGTATTACACGTGACCTGCGGGGGGGAATCAGCAGGTTCCTGCGGCGGCTGAAGCAATTCACCGCCTCCTCCTGCTTGGAGCGGCAGATTTACTTCCTGCTGTGGAACGCGTTCCCAGGTGGAGACGAGGAGGACGGCATCTGGACGATGGAGAGCCATGAAGACCCTCCAGATGATCCAGGCAGTCAGAACAAACGGGTCTGAAGTGGAGAAAAGACTGAAACACCGGGTCAAAGAGTTGAGTCTGCCTCTGGCTCGTTGGTTTCACCAGATATTCAATATAATAAAATAAAAACGTCTCCCACAGCTCGGTCATTTTAGACGAGAAGAAGATGGTCAGTTCCAAGGAGAGCTGGTCCGCTCAGATCTAGCTTCAGGGTCAACTCGTCCATCTTCATAATGCTAAACGTTGAGCATGATGCACCCAGATGGTTCTCCGTTCCAAACCTCAGTCACTGCCAACGTTCCCTCACCCATTTACAGTAATTTTCCCTCTCAGGCTTCACTCCCTGAATCACAAACCACACGAACCGTCCCAGGTCGTCACGTTTCCAAAGATCAGCAGGTGTTCTGCACACTGGATCTGATTCACGCGTGCAGAGCCACAGCTGACCTCCAATATGGAAATATATGAATTAGAGATGAATAACAAGGCCCTGGAGGTGACTTCTCACAGCTTGTCATGCTGCTCGGACGTTTTTACGCCCCCTGGGGGCGCTGCAGAGCGCAGGGACAAGCCTTTAATCATCAACAAGCACTCATTAAAAGATGTTTAAAAGGTCTAACTCTAAAGAAAGTTTCTGGTTCTTCCTCCAATATGGTCCTCTCGGTTTAAAGGACATGAAAAGTTTTATATTAAATGTAATTAAAGGAGTGCATCCCAGCAGTCTGAGGAGTTTTCCTCCGATCCTCCAGGATGTTATTAAGGCCTTTAATTAGCTCCAAGTCACAGCTGCGTCCCTCCTCACTCACACAACAACATCTTCATTTAGCTCCTGTGTGAGGGACAGCAGATGTCTTTAAAATAAATATGGGTTTTATCTGTGGTACTGCGTCTCGTCTGCAGCTACAGCCGCAGAGCGTCTTTCCTCTCCTCGTTCCTTCGCCTGCGTAAGAACGATGAGCATCTTCTGCTCACAGTAAACAGCTGAAACTTTGTGGATGTGAAGCCTGAAAAATCTGATTCTGATCAATTTCTCCTCACCTCAGACCTCTGACTGACAACAAAACAGTAAAAAGAATGTCACTGAAGTATTCTATGTATGAAAACACACACATATATGGCAGCTGTGGGAGATCGGGGGTTTGAATCCCACATATGGGGTATATACAACATTAAGTCACATAAATGATGACATATGTATGAATTAACATCCTCCAGAAGAACTGAATATGGGATTAGATGAGGCCGTCACTGAAGGCTGATATACAGCACTAGTGATCCTTTAGATTAATGTGATTCACATGTAAAGAAAAGGACCACATAAGGAGGAAATGTGCATAACACATAACCCAGAGCAGAACAGGCACAATGTTCACTGAACATTATAATGGCAGACAACAGATAACCTGCCAGCCATCATGGCGGAGGGCATTAAAGTCGTCAGTTTGTTGTTGGTCGGCTATGATTGTGACTCTGAGGGCCGGAGTCTCCTCTGACCACAGAAGAAGAAGAGGGACTTTAATCTCAGAATATACTATATATTCGTAATATTTTTATTTGTGTAATATTACGAGTTTATTTTCGTCATGAATAAAAATAATTATAAGAATCTAACCTGGCCCTATCACTCCAGGACTGAAATAGTTCTGCAAACTGTGACTATTGTGGAAATGTTCCCCCTTAATTCTCATAATATGACGTTTTTCTCATAATATTACCTCTTTTGTTATTTTTTTTTACTTTATTCTCCTGTGCTCCCCCAAAAAGTCTGTACTGAAAATCAGTTGGTCTAAAATCAGTTTAGACCAACTGATTTTCATATTCATAACACATAAATGGTAAAATGGTAAATGGTATAACGCTTTAACTGGTCCTGACGACCTCCAAAGCTCGCTCTCTCTCTCTCTCTCTCTCTCTCTCTCTCTCTCTCTCTCTCTCTCTCTCTCTCTCTCTCTCTCTCTCTCTCTCTCTCTCTCTCTCTCTCTCTCTCTCTCTCTCTCTCTAACATATATATGTGATCCATTAGTGGATCAGAAGGGAGAACAGCAGGTCTTGAAGAGCACAGACAGTAGTAGGTTGGTCAAACCTGGAGCTAAGGTGGTGGAGAAAGGCTAAGAATCCTCCATACATGGTGATCATTGATAAGCAGCAGAGGAGAACTATGGAAACATCAGGAAAACAGAGGAAATGAAGAACTAGAAAGAGCCTGGAATAGGAATAGTAACTCCTAGTGGAGAGACACCAGAGCCACCCACCCTGCTCAGGAGTTTCAGGGGTAGAGTGAGAGAGCCTAACATTAGAGACATCTTATTGTTACTAATAACAGTCCAGTCCCGCAGAGGGGAAATTAACCCAACCCTCAGGGAGCAGAGCGCTGCCACACTGAGAGGCGCCGGGGGACCAATCTGTGGTCTTGCTCAGGGACACAGAGTGGCAGCTGCTTTTGAACCGCAGACCTTTGGGGCCTTTTCAACACGCAAACAGCCAGCTCTCCAACCACCAGGCCGGCACTCCCAAGAATTATCAAAATAACCGGGATTATACTGCCTATTTATTTACTTTTGAATATGGAAAACACACTGACAAATACAGGTAATTAGAGAGCGTACTGTTTTCACTGCTCTGAAAGACATATGGGCATGTTAGGAAAACTGCATTACACCTCCAGTCCAGCGGGTGGCGGTAGTTAGAAACCAAAGGTCAAACAAACAAAGCCCGACTGAGAATTGCACCATTTGTTCACAAAGTAAGATGGAAAATGCACAACTTGTGTGCCTCCTTTGGTCCATTCTAGACCTAAACAAGTTCCTTTAGATAGGATTAGTAAAAAACAGCAACAACACGCAGCTACTGTTCTAATACTGTTGTAAATATTATTGTTGCTCAGCACATATAACATTTCCCCTCAACAATCTCCGGTGTTCTCTGAAAGCTCTACACCCAGACCAGGACCAGGAAATTTAAATCACTCGGGTCGAGTACTGTGTCAACACCCACGGAGGAGTTTCAACATCAAAATCCTTTCAGCAATGGCTGAAAGTCTCTGCAATAGAAAAATGGCTTTTAGGTCACTGATTAAAGATTCTCAGCCACTTTGATGATGATGATGATGATGCTAATGATGAAGATGATGATGGTGATCATGATGATGATGCTAATGATGAAGATGCTGCTGCTGCTGCTGATGATGATGATGATGATGATGATGATGATGATGATGATACTGATGATAATGATGATCATAATGATGCTAATGATGATGATGATGATGAAGATGCTGCTGCTGCTGCTGATGATGATCATCATCATCATCATCATTAGCATCATTATGATGATGATGATGATGATGATGATGATGATGATGATGACGATGACGATGATGATGATGATGATCATGTGATGATGCTGATCATGATGATGATGATGATGATGATGATGATGATGCTTCAGCTGGTTAACTTGCTGCATCACAGATAAAACCCTGATGATGATGATGATGATGATGATGATGATGATGATGATGATGATGATCAGTGCTGTTGCGCGGACACACCATCATCTAATCAGCCCGTTTGCTTATTTTTTCCCAGCATCCTACAGAACGATGCACTGCTGCGTTTAGTATTTTAGTTTCCATGGCGACTGGAAAGCCTTCCTCCCATCATGCATCATTTCTGGATCTGCTCCCCATGCAGGGAGTAAACATGGTAATCAGACTGATGCTGGGCTCTGCTAGCAGAGCGGGGAAACCCTTAAAGTCCTCAGTTAGCTGTTGGTCTCTGGGGGCTGGAGTCTCCTCTGACCACAGAAGAAGAAGAGCTTATCCTTCTCTCCTCTCACCACAGAAGAAGAAGAGCTTCTCCTTCTCTCCTCTGACCACAGAAGAAGAAGAGCTTATCCTTCTCTCCTCTCACCACAGAAGAAGAAGAGCTTCTCCTTCTCTCCTCTGACCACAGAAGAAGAAGAGCTTATCCTTCTCTCCTCTCACCACAGAAGAAGAAGAGCTTCTCCTTCCTCTGGTGGTACGGAAAGAAACAGCATCAGCAGCCATGAAGAGACGTAGAGAAACTAAAGCATCAGATATCATCCATCCATCATCCATCCATCCATCATCCATCCATCCTTCCATCATTCATCCATCATCCATCCATCATCCATCCATCCATCCATCCATTAATCCATCCATCATCCATCCATCCATCCATCCATTAATCCATCCATCATCCATCCATCCATCCATCCATCTATCCATCCATTCATCTATCCATCCATCATCCATCCATCCATCCATCCATCCATCCATCCATTAATCCATCTATCATCCATCCATCCATCCATCCATCCATCCATCCTTCCATCATCCATCCATCATCCATCCATTCATCCATCCATCCATTCATCTATCCATCCATCATCCATCCATCCATTAATCCATCCATCATCCATCCATTCATCCATCCATCCATTCATCAATTCATCCATCATCCATCCATCATTCATCCATCCATCCATCCATTCATCCATCATTCATCATTCATCCATCATCCATCCATCATTCATCCATCCATCCATTCATCCATCCATCCATCATTCATCCATCATCCATCCATCATTCATCCATCCATCCATCCATCCATCCTTCCATCATTCATCCATCATCCATCCATCCATTAATCCATCCATCATCCATCCATTCATCCATCCATCCATTCATCTATCCATCCATCATCCATCCATCCATCCATCCATTAATCCATCCATCATCCATCCATTCATCCATCCATCCATTCATCCATCCTTCCATCATTCATCCATCATCCATCCATCATTCATCCATCCATCCATCCATTCATCCATCATTCATCCATCCATCATCCATCCATCCATCCATCCATCCATTAATCCATCCATCATCCATCCATTCATCCATCCATCCATTCATCTATCCATCCATCATCCATTCATCCTCCATCCATCATTCATCCATCCTCCATCCATCATTCATCCATCATCCATCAATCATCATTCATCCATCGACCATCCTTCCACCATCCATCAATCTACCCATTCATTTATCATCCATCCATCATCCATCCATCATTCATCCATCCATCATGCATTCATCATCCATTCATCCATCCATCCATCTATCCATCATCCATCCTTCCACCATCCTTCCACCATCCATCCATTCATCCATCATCCATCCATCCATCAATCTATCCATCATCCATCCTTCCACCATCCATCCATTCATCCATCATCCATCCATCCATCAATCTATCTATCATCCAACCATCCATCCATCCTCCCTCCATCAAATTAGTAGCTACTGCTATGGTAGCTGCAGTAAAGCAGGAAGTTGTATTTCCTTGTGAAAACTTGTAGCTCAGCTAAATTTCTCAGACCTGCAGCTTTAATCCTAACCTGAGGCTTCAGCTGCAGCCTGTTAAAGGTGGATGAATCCTGTGATCAGAATGAGGTTTATTATCAACAACACACTGAGGATGGAGACAAAAGTAACTCAAGAACTTAAATTTAGTGACTAAAAGCCCTGAGAGAGGATAAAGATCCTCACCGACGGCTTCTGGACAGGATTACAAGTTCTGCTGAGAGCAGATCACAAGTAATTATAGAGTTCAGAAACAAGTCATACAGTTACATCCCTTTATGATCAGTAATGATTCATTGGTGCGTGACATCCTGGTCTTTCCCCACTCTGCCCACATTTACCTGCTCCAACATGAAATTATGACTTAAAAATGATAAAACCAAGCTTTCAGGTATTCAAAATCATAAAAACACACACAGACATAACTATTCATACACATACTCTCCTGGATACGTGAATAGCACACTGTCTATTTCCCATGCATTGTCTACGTTGTTACATTGTTTTACATTTCTATTGTTTACATAGATCGCTGCTGCATCTTTATCCTGAAAATTAGTGCAATCTACTGTGATTTTTCAAGCTGTATGCAAACGAAATGTCGTTCTGTACGCACTTTGTGCATACAAAATGACAAATAAAGCTATCTATCTATCTATCTATCTATCTATCTATCTATATATCTATCTATCTATCTACATCATCTACACGCATAAAGGTAAACTTCTGTCTTTACAGCACTGAAGCTGACCCTGGGGCCTTAGTCAAAGTCAGTCTATTTAAGGAGAACCTGGGTTTATTTTTAATTTGGATCCAAAAATCCACACTTAATAAAATTAAACAAAAGAAATAAAACCCTGAACTTTTTTGGATGTCTTTAGTGTAGCTGAAACAGTTTAATGCTAAATCATAAGACGCTATATAAATTAAACTCACGTTTTCTTTCAGCAGAAAGATTTTCCAAACATAAAAAAAAAACGTTTTAGTTCTTTATATGCAAACAAACCCCTGAAAACCAGCATTATGACTCCCTCCATAGATTCTCTGGCTCACTCCTTCATGACTCTGAAGACTCTGAGACCAGGTTCAGGCTCCAGACGTGTCTGGGCAGACAGGAACCGGGTCAGAACAAACAGTCCGGGACTCGCCGGCACATCTGGAGGCTTTTAAAGCTGTCAGAGACTGAATCATTGAACTGTCAGAGACTGGATCATTTAACCGTCAGAGACTGAATCATTGAACTGTCAGAGACTGAATCATTGAACCGTCAGAGACTGAATCATTGAACCGTTTCAGGTGCTGCTGTCCTGCTAGTGTTGTGCTGCAGGCTGTATTTCACCGTGGCCTGACTTTATTGCCCCTGCAGAACGGAGGAGGAGGCTACAGCTGCTCAGAGACGCAACATTTGGTTTCTTCTTCTCTACGCACCAATGCTGGGCCGTTATTTTAGTCGTAAATGAGCCGCAGCGCAGCAGGTCTTAGCGGCGGGGCTCTGGCGGAGCTCGTTAAATTGACTTCCTGTCACCTGAATTGATCGCGACGGCTGATCCTGTTGGAAGGATCTTTGGGTCTCGGGCCTTAGAGTTCGGATAGATTCAGTGCAGACATGTTAAACCTGACACAGAAGCAGCTTCCGGGTTTAGTTGTGGCTCTTTGGGTGATTTTAAACCACTTTAGTCAACTGAAACCAAACAGGATGTCCGTCCCTTTGATCAGAAAGCATCCCATGTCTGGCTGTAAGTCACACACGAGCCTGTGGGTCTATTCTGAAGCTATGAGTTACAGAGAACCGCTGTGGGTCGTCTCTTCGCAGCCGCTGACTAGTCATAAGCAAAAAAAAAAAGATGGATGAAGCATTTAGCACAGAGCTCCCCCTCCCCCACCTGTTGCTGCAGCTAAATGAGAACAATAAGGATAAAAAAGACAACATGATCTCCTCTCCGTTTGATTCTTAGGTGTTGAATCAAACGTTAGCATCAAACTTCAAGGCTTCTTGTGCCTCTACCAGTAAAATCAACCAGCAGAGTTGCAGTCAGAGCAGATAATTAACTTCTCAGCCTCACAGTGCAACAATACAGAACCGCACAAATAATACCCTGCATGATATTTAAACCTCCCAGCTGATGATTTGACCAACATTGTTTCAGTCTTTCAATGATGTCCA
This sequence comes from Fundulus heteroclitus, assembly GCF_011125445.2. Taxonomy (NCBI): domain Eukaryota; kingdom Metazoa; phylum Chordata; class Actinopteri; order Cyprinodontiformes; family Fundulidae; genus Fundulus; species Fundulus heteroclitus. Next base: position 1,005,412 of record NW_023396835.1, on the reverse strand, counting down.
TCTGTCTGAAAGAAATATTTTCTAACATCTTTGAACCCATTTAGCCACGACCTGCAGACTTCATATTTAATTGCTAAAAATTCCTGTTCATGCCTGTAGATCCTGCTGCAGGCCGGCGGGTCTCACCACCCATGAAACCGGTGTTCTGACGGTTCAACTGGACTCCTATATTGAAGCTGAAGACGTTTCAAAGTGTGGAGCTCCTCACTCCTGGATGGGAAGCTAAACGTCTTCAGCTTCAGAACAGAAGTCCAGTTGTCTTATTTTTTTAACCTGTTAATAAGTAATTTTTCTCTTCATAGAAGGTACACCTGGTCTGGCGTTCTGTTAGCTGTGACATCATCAGGGGAGGCAGATCATCCTCTATTACAATCTAACATAGAAAGTACTCCTGGGTCAATGTGTGTTTCTGAGCTTTCTGTGTCTCTGCTCTGTCTTCTCTAAGCCCCAGTGGGTCGAGGCAGATGAGCGTTCACACTGAGCCTGGTTCTGGTTCTGCTGGAGGTTCTCCTCCCTGTTAAAGGGGAGTTTTCCTCTCCACTGTCGCTTCATGCATGCTCAGTATGAGGGATTGCTGCAAAGCCATCAACAATGCAGACGACTGTCCACTGTGGCTCTACGCTCTTTCAGGAGGAGTGAATGCTGCTTGGAGAGACTTGATGCAACCTGCTGGGTTTCCTTAGAGAGGAAACTTTCTCACCAACCTAGAGGATCTGATGGAGTCTGACTTTGGAAAGAACCTTGAGATGACATGTATCATGAATTGGCGCTATATAAATTAAATGTAATTTAACTGAATTAGCGTTAAGCACCTCCACACAGACAGATAGAGATTAAATATGCAAAGATCAACAAGGCATTCTCCTTCATAAATTGTATTTTTTAACAAGCAGCATCAGCACAGAGCTTCACAAACATAAGTTGTTTCAATAAAATAGTCCAGACTAACTAACAGAGATCTAACAATCACCTACCGGTTTGCTCCTCTGACAGGTTTACGCCTCACTGACTGAACATCGGCTCGCCTCCTCACAGGTCAGCCGACGCAGGGCTGTGGGCCGTTCATCAGGGGGAGGGAGACGGTGGGCCGACTTCAACCCTCCTAAACACATCGGTCTTCTCACCAAACACGCAGAGACGGTAAAAAGGCCCATTGCTTCTCCTTGAAGTGTTTTCTAAAGGAGGCTGTAACTTTAAAAACACTAGATTTCTGGTCGTGGACCGAGTGCCACCACTGCATTGTTCTAACAGCGCTTAAAGTCCTCTTATTTACATCTAAATCAGTCATCTACCAGAAGGTTTTCTGCACACTGCAAAAACGGAACTAGAAATAAGTAAAATGTTCTTAAAATCGGTGTATTTGTCCTTGATTTGAGCAGGTAAATAAGATGATTTGCCAATGGAATAAGAATTTTTGCACTTAAAATAGGAACAATTCATCCCCATCATCTTATTTCAAGTGCAGGATGTCTAATTATCTTATTTTAGGGGTCAAAATACTCATTCCATTGGCAGATCATCTTATTTACCTGCCCAAATAAGGAATAAATACACTAACTTTAGCAACATTTTACTTATTTTTAGATCAGTTTTTGCAGTGCAGGCGTGCGTCTCCTCCTGCTGAGGGAGGATGCTGACGTTAGCATTAAACACTTGTTTTTAATAAGACATGTTGTGAAAGCTGTAAACTCCTCCTCCTTCTTTTAATGTCATTTCAACCATTTATCCCTCCTGCTATCCCAGCACATGTACGTCTTATCATAACTTTTACTCTTTTGAAACAATCTCACGCTTCAAGGCCCGATTAAACCGAACAGAGAGGTGCTTGAAATGCTGCTGTAACCTGGAGATTGTTGAAACCTAAATATTTCCTCACCTAAAATCAACATTCAAACTACGGATGGGTGGCCAGGCGTTGAGTTAAGCTTGTTCAGAGCTGTTCAACTGACATTTTTCCTGATGTTTATGGTCTTTTGTTACGTTTCAGCAGGTTTTCTTCGGTTGATTTCAGCTTCTTCACTGCAAAAAGGAATTAAAAGTAATTTAAATCTTCTTGAAATGAGTGTATTTGATGCCTAAAATAAGATAATTAGATAAATATCACTTCAAATAAGATGATGGGGATGAGTTGTTCCTATTTTAAGTGCAAAACTCTTACATTGGCAGATCATTTGAACTTGCTGCTCGAATCAAGGACAAATTCACTCATTTCTGGAAAATGTCACTGGCATGTCGTTCCCTTCTTGCAGCGCTCAGCAGTTCTCCGCTGCAGAACTCAACTTGCAGGATTCACGTTTCATTTTCGCAGGAAACACAGTTTCTCTAGTTGATAATTGAGCTCATGTTCTGCCAGCGGTGCCGTTTGTCTCCTGCTTCATAAATCAGAGGCTCTGTTTTGCAGATCGTAGTTTAACGAGCGGCGCTCTAGCAGCAGGCTGCCGTGTTCAGGCCTGACCCAGATGGCTGTCAGGCTGAAGGAGAGCGGAGCCTCATCACACGGACAGCTCGGCTGACAGGACGCCGTTCCCCTCGCTACCGTCGCTCTAAGTGTCTGTGTTCAGCAGGACCGCCTCAGTCCGCTCCTGGAGAACCGCTTTCCTGCAGCTTCTAGGAGCATCTTTCCCCCAGCAGACCTCAATCAAGTGAACGGCTCGTTACCGGGCCTCTGCTCAACTGGATAGCTAAAAAACGCTGCAGCCATTTCATTCAGGATGCATTTAAAGGTTGCAGGATAGTAGCTCTCCAGGACTGGACACACATTAATGTAACACTTTCAAAAAAGTAAAAAACAAAGCAACTGGACTTGTTTTCTGTAGTTTGAAGACGTTTCGCTTCCTCTCCAGGAAGCTTTCTCAATTCAAAAAGTCTGGAGGGGTCGTGGCCGAGTGGTTAGAGCAGCACGCTTGCAGTCAGAGAAGGTTGCAAGTACCCGGTTTGATTCCCGGTCCCAGCATTCTGGGTCCCTGAGCAAGACCCTTAACCCCAGGTTGCTCCCCACACTGCAAAAACGGGTCTAAACATAAGTAAAATGTTGTTAAAGTTAGTGTATTTGTCCTTGATTTGAGCAGGTAAAAAAGACTATCTGCCAATGGAATGAGTATTTTCACCCCCAAAATAAGATAATTAGACATCCTGCACTTGAAATAAGGTGATGGAGATGAGTTATTCCTATTTTAAGTGCAAAAATCTTATTCCATTGGCAAATAATCTTATTCAAATCAAGGACAAATACAATCATTTTAAGAACATTTTACTCATTTTAAGTTCCATTTTTGCAGTGCAAGGGATGGGTTAAGATGCAGAGAACAAATTTCGTTGTAATGTATATTTCAATGTATGTTTCAATGACAATAAAGATGATATTACTATTTATACTATTTATATTACCATTACTAAGGGGTGGACCTGTTTCTGTTGAATTTGCATGTTATCTAAGCCATTACAAGGCCTTTGTTAGGCTGTAGTATAAAGCTTGGTACTCCACATTACTCCAGACTTTTTGAATTGAGAAAGCTTCCTGGAGAGAAGCTTCAACTACGGAAAACAAGTCCAGTTGTTTTGTTTTTTACTTTTTTTGGAATGACCATGACCTGGATGACTGAGAATCTTCACCAGCATAATGTGACACTTGGATGCTTGGAAACCCTTAGATGTGTTACAGCAAAAGCCCAAATCACCAAAGTGTAAATAATAATCTGTGATCCTGCCTAAATGTTCTAAACCACGGCCTGAAGCCCAAACCTGGATGAGCCGACAGGATTACCTCCTGAAGAAGCCATCAGGTTCCACCGGGTCCAGCTAATTACCTGATTATGCGATTGATCTGAAGTAGAGACACGTTAAAAGTTGAGCGTGAGACTCCTGAGACCTGACTGCTGACTCAGCTTTGAGGAAAACACTGAAACACGACAACTGGCTCCGAATCTTCAGGAGTGGATCCTAACCTTTAATATGTCCACTGAATGTTCCTAAAGCTAAATAACGTCCCAAATATGAGAAGCTACACGTGTGATGAACAAAACACACTGCAAAAAGGGAACTAAAAGTAAGTGAAATTTTCTTGAAATCATTGTATTTTTCCTTGATTTAAGCAGCTAAATAAGACTATTTGCCAATGGAATAAGATTTTTGCAATTAAAATAGGAACAATTCATCTCCATCTTCTTATTTCAAGTGCAGGAAATCTAATTATCTTATTTTAAAAATGAATCGTTCCTATTTTAAGTGCATAAATCTTATTCCATTGGCAAATAGTCTTATTTAGCTGCTCAAATCAAGGAAAAATACAATGATTTCAAGAAAATTTCACTTACTTTTAGTTCCCTTTTTGCAGTGCAAAAATCCTAGTTTGGATTTGTTTTGCTTTTAATGGCAAAATAATTCAGATTAAGTCTCCAGAGCCTGCAGGTAAACACAGCTGCAGCTCATCAGGTGATGAAGAAGTGCCGCTCATATTAATATTAACTCAGCGCTGAGTTCATATTTCACGCAGCTGTGAAAGTATCATCTGGGTTTTTATATCAAAAGCGTAATTACATGTAATTAAACCTACCGCCATTGTTCTTTCAGAGATAAATGTGTGTCTTCTGCCCAAAAACGAGCAAATAAACGTATTTTTGTGGTTCCCGTCTCAGTCAGAACGCTGCAGGTTTCATCGGCTATTTAGAGCGAAGATTGCAGGACAGTTTGAGATAAAACTGCTCATTATCTGGGCCACATTTTGGCAGCTTGAAGCCTCAGAGGGGCGGCCAGCGTGACGCCACCGGCAGCTTCTGTCGCCTCTCCTCCCATCCAGGAGCAGCGCTTCTATCCGTGCAGCGATGCTGAGCCGGGCCCGGGTTCTCCACAGACGCCCCGGGTCCGGCTGACGAGGAGACGGAGCCGCAGGTGAAGGTTCATTTCTGTTTTTTTATAACGGTGATCTGATCAGCTCTGGAGAAACATGCACAAAAAGATAAATACTAGCGGCCTTTAGTGACTATCACCCTAAAATAAAACGAGTCTGGTGTGTTTTTCAGCAATAAGTCAGAGAAACGTGTAAAAAATATGAATTATGGCGTCCTTTGCTGTTCCAGAGCTGCTGATTAAATTATCATTATTAGCAGATTTCCTTCTGTTTGCCCTCAAACCACTTTTGGGTGTCAGCTTCTTGTAGTTTAATACTTTTATGGATTGCAGGGATAAATGGTTCCATACGACAATAATATGATTTGTCGCAATAATTTTTAGAAAACAGCAAAACTTGTCATTGCAACAGGCCAACAAATGTGTTTTAATTACAAATGTAAAGGGAAATAAACAGGTCTAACAACAGTAGCACATTTTCTTACTAAGAACTACTGTCGCTCCAACAAAGTAAATAAAGTGAACAAAAGACAAACTTCCTTCCTTTTCAGGTCATTCCAGGAGCCAAAACCAGGAGAGAAGGAAAATATTTGTGTTTTTAACACTTTATTCCTTATTCCATTATGTGAGAGAAAGAAATCAGCGATATTGAGCAAGTTTTGGGCTTTTCACACTGATTTCTGTTTCCACAACACACCATGTTTATTTTTTCATCCTTATTAGTATTTAAGATACAGAAAAAGAACCAGAGAAACACAAACTAATAGAATAAAATGACATAATCACGACTCTTTTGAACTAAAAGTAAGACTGGAGATTTAAACTGGACCTGTGGTTCTCAAACTGGGTCTGGTTTAAAAGAAAAAAGCCCTGAAACTATATTTTTATTATATTTCAAACTAAATAAAGACCACAAGCTGTGCTCAAAGGAAGCCGGGTCTAGTGTAAGTAAAGACAATCTAACCGTGGAAAAGTAAGAAGATCTGCTCTAGAAAACTAACAGAAGTTAAATTTAATGCTGTGTTATAATTTCAGTAAACCCTGAAAGCTGGTTTTATTCTCTTTTAATTGATTTTCACACATCTTCATCCCTCCTGTGTGACTGCACTCGGCCTTTTCAGTCGTCCTTTTGGTGAAAATTCACTTTCCACCGAGTGGGCAGATAAAGTCTGGATTCTGCAAACTTCCAGAAGCAGCAGTATTTTAACCTCTGGGATACCACCTGAGGTCTGAGGCTTAATTAATCCGGAGATCCTTCTGCTGGCTCAGAGTCGCCGTCTCCTCGCCAGCAGTCCTGCCCTCCTGGAAATCCTTCACTCCTTTTCAAAGCTCAAACCGGAAGGGCGACTGAGACACCTTTGCCTTTATGTGAATAAATCTGGCTTTAAGCTTCTTTAACTGGAATCAGGCCTTCACTGCTTCATGTGCACCTTAAAATGCTCTTTAACATGTAAAGCAGATGACGATGATCAAATCATTTTAACAGGAGGAGCCACATCAGCGTTCTGCAGCTCTGAACAAGCGTTTCCTGAGTTGCTTTTAATTTAATTAACCGAGGTTGTTGGCGTCCGACTATTTCCTCAGCAGGGCGTCGGCCGCAGCGCAGAAAAAAAACTGGAAAGTTTTCAGGGTCAAAGGTCAGCTTGAACCGCGGCCACTGACCTCTGCTCGGCTCGGCTTTAACTCAGGGACACCAGAGAGGAGAAAGAACAGGAAGGCCTCATAGAGCCGGAGCCATAAGGACGTTTAACGTGGAAAATATCAGACGAAAACTTGGCTAAATAGAGGAGTTTGTGTTTTCTGTTTCTAAAAACTGGAAAAATGTCAACTTTCTGACTACAACAATGGACAAAATGTGCTTAAAATCTTTCCCCACAAAAACTGCTTTTCTGTTTTTCTTCCTAAAATGTTTAACCAATACAAACCTTTTAAAAAGTGATTTTATGAATTCCTGGTTGTTATTATCGGCTTTTGTAAATGCAAGGCAGCTTTTAAAGTCTAAGTCGCACGTAAAATGTATTTTAACGCAGATGCATTCAAATAGTCACCAGAGTAAAGAAATGTATATTATATGTGAATTATGTGCACCGTTTGGAAGTAATTTCGATAAAACTTGCTTTACATGCGAATGAGCCCGAACATTCTTCAATCGGCCGATCCGGTATATGACGTCACACACAGAACGAGTACCGCGCATCCGGCAATAACATTGTCTGCTAACACTATGACTTTCCTCGCTCGTGAAGTGTGAATTGCATAAAACACTTTAGTCACTGCCGGCAATCCAGTCCTTTCACGTTTATTTTACGAATTTATCCCATTTCTTTCGGACCTTTTAATCCTTAGGGCCAAGTATGTAGCGCTACTTTCTGGCCGGCACTAGACCGCGGTGAAGTTGGTTTGACATTGGACATTCAAGCTCCGCGGCGTCAGCGACTCCGCGGAGCTTGAATGTCCAATGTCAAACCAACTTCACCGCGGTCTGCACTACAGCCACCAACTACGCACCTAGAAGGCATTTTATCTTGCAATTAGTTCGGCGATATTTTTTATAAGCGCTTGCTCAAAGTAGACGTGGATCCGCAGATTTGGTTTGTGAAAGAACATCCCGGAAAACATGCATATATATCCTGGTTCGCCGTACCGGTTGTACAATGTAAACAATGTGTGTTTCTATGCAAAGTTCGATTCGATTCGATTTCCATAGACTGGGCTACAGAAACCGTCCAATTACAGTTAATAATCATAATTTGTTATTTAGAAATCCAAATAAGCTTTAGAAGTATCCCATAAATCATTCATTTAAATTTTGATGGTTTTAATTGTGAATTAAACATTTTAACCTCTGACATGTTTTCACATTACTGCTTTTTCTAAAGTGATAGCTTTCTGGTACTTTGAGGTTTGTTTTAAAATAAAATCTGTTTTTATTGGCCATCCAGGGTGACAGAGCTCTCACATTTCTCCAAGAAAGCTTCTGATTGGATGATCGGTACCTTGTGACTGCTCCTTACCCAGAAACTGCTGCAGTGGCCTAGTCAAAGTTCAGATTGAACTGCAGTGGTGGGAACTGCAGAAACAAGCTGTTTCTTCTGTACGCTGTGGCTAAATGAGCTCAAACGCAGCAGCTGCAGTCGCTCCAGATGTTCGCTCTCTTTTCCCTCAGCGACATTAAACTTTAACTTCATCATCCAGATTTTAAATCACTGACTTCCTGGTTCAGAGTTTTCCTTTGTGTGCATGGGCCGGTGCATTCTAGATAATAAAGCCCCCTCTGCGGTAATTCTGCAGCGTCACGCTGTGTAATTAAATCCCGACCTGACTGATAAACTGAGTGTTAAACCAAATGTTGTTTTCAGATTTTCCGGCTCTGCTGTCAGGACTGAAAGTGATCCTCTGCAGCACTCCAAGCTGCTGCAGCGCACGCCGCCGAGTGTTTCCAGCCAGGGTTGCCTAGGAACTGGGACTCTGCTGAACACGGCTGTGTCATCATCACAAAAAAAACACGCTGGTTACAGGCAAACACACACGTCTTGATCCGAGCCCTCACACCCACCGACCTGCTAAATATAGGCAGGCATCGATGCAGTCAGCAAACCGGTGTCAGGGGAACGCATCGGGTCGCAGGGTTCTGTTTAATGCCGTTCCTGCACTGTGTTTACAGAAACACGGCGGTTTGATCGCTCTGCAGAGGCGCGTTTGTGCCCAGCAACCGCTGCAACGGGTCCAAATAGCAGCGGCGGCGGCTGCGGTAATGGGGAAATAACAGGGCCAGAAAGGTTGACTGGGGATGAAGACGGACTTATCAGCCGCTCACAGGTGGGAGGAAAAAAAAGAAAGCAGAACTGCTGCTGATAGAAAAATAAAACCTCAGCTGGGATCAAAGAACTGTAATCTGGACAAAAACAACCCATCATCCTGCAGGTTTTCAGTTTCTAGAGACTTCAAAGCACGAAAGAAACGGTTTACTGGGAAAATAAAGCATCCCCAGGATAGCTGAACTCATTAAGAGGCGAGTTCTCTCTGCAGTGAGATGATTGTTTAGAAAAACACCGTGTCTGCACTCTGACGCTGGGCCGTCACGTCTGGACCGTCTCAGGTTGGACAACCAAGCTGATGAGAAGCTTCTGGTGATAAAAAGCCCAGATCAACCCAGACAGGCAGCTTTTCCACCTGCATCACTTCTACCGCTTTCAACAACAGCGTTAAAATGTAACAACACAAGTCAAGGTGTAAATATTCCCAGCCCACTCAGCAGATCTCCACACCACAACAACGGCACTCAGACTTCTCCCATGTTCATCTGAGAGGAAGTTATCGCATTGTCTCAGTAGACGTAACTTTGTGGTATCTGAACCATCTTTGCATGATCCTCTTCCATTAATCTGAGGCACATAACAGGATTTAAAGGGAAACCAGGACTTTCCTTTCTCCACCAGGACACTCTTAGGATCCCCCTCTCTGGGATCCCTAGTACCGGATTTTCCGGACTATGAGTCGCATTTATTTAGAATTTTATTTCACATAATCCAAGATTTAAAACTCACATTTAATCTGTTAAGGCATCTTATTAAATTACACAGCTGCATCCACAATCAGATGAATAACGTGGAACATACCTGGGAGTTTGAATGGGGTAAATTAGGATAACAAGCCACCACCTCCAGCCTGGACAGTTCTCATCAGAGCATTTCCGTCTAATTATTGCTAAAATAGACAGTTAGCGTAACGGCGCTACATGCTAAGCTAACAGTACGTAAATCATCGAAGTTGTAAACCGCCCAGGCAACGGAGCTTTAAGCTAGCGCTAGCTGTTATTAGCTTCACAGACAGCCTAATAACAGGTTCTGTTTGCGGTCTGGGTTCTTAGAGCTGCACCACGCAACGCTCTGCTACGTGAATGCAGACTGAAACAGAGAAACAACATATGTACATGTGTTCAGTCTTTGTTGTCTATAAGTTAATGTATTAATACATTTTTAAGTGGCGCAACAGCAGCATCTAGTTTTCACCGGCCTAGAGCACCCTGTTGAGGCTATAGACGGTAATGTTTACAACTTGGTTCATCTTGGTCAGTATAATTTACCTTTTAAATTTCATATAAGTCGCATCTGACTATAAGTCGCAGGATCAGCCAAAATATAAAAACTTATATAAAATACGGTAATTGAGGAAAAAACTCACACCAAACCTAAGGAAGCAATTAGGTTTTTCTGGTCGGGAACCACAAACTCAACGTTAGTGAACCTACTGGTTTTTACTCGTCCTCTTCCAGACTAACCGGACCAGAACCAGAACCAGGGCAGGAGTCTGGTCTCTACAGATGTGAGCAGTCGGACTTAAAGCTGTACAACAGCAAACGAGGTCACCAAGATCCTCCCTGGTCCAAATAAGCCTCTCACAACATAATTAAGATGCTGAAGCCTTTTAATTTCAGAGTCATGCTGAGTCTTTAGCTTCCTGCAAAATAAGCTAAAATTTGGTGAAAAACTGTCAATAGATTAAACTCAAGTTGCAAGAATAGAGGTAATACAGCAACTAAATCAAAAACACGGTTTAATTATGGCTTCATTTTAGAAAATACCTGCTTCACCTAAAATAAATAAAATACCTGCTGGACTGTGAACAGCTGAAACCAAAAATGGACACTGCACCACACTCCCATAACTGCACATTTACACATTTGCACACATGCTTCATGCTGCTGAACTGATGAAGCCACAAATAGACTATTGCCTACAGTGTTACATTGTTTTTTCATCTAAATTGTTTACATAAATCCCTGCTGCATCTTTATCCTGAAAAATAGTGCAATCTACTGTGATTTCCAGAGTGATTCTTCTCAAGCTGTATGCAAACGAAATTTCGTTCTGTACGCACTTTGTGCATACAAATGACAATAAAGATATCTATCTATCTATCTATCTATCTATCTATCTATCTATCTATCTATCTATCTTCAGGAGAATATTTATACATTTCTAAGTTTAAAAAGGACAAAAGTTATTGCTTAAGTCAGGAAAATACCTTTTGCTTTGCTACAAACTCTACCTAGCATGATACAAAAAATACAGATAAAGGAGGTTTTTTTTAACTGATCCTAAAAAGGCTGCCAGCAGAAGAAGACGGAGGTGAGGTTGAGACTTTGGAAGAGGAAACCAAACCAAAGTGGGGCGAGGGGCAGGAATAAAAGGCTGCTGGGGGACGAGGAAGGAACAGAGGAGCAGAAATAAGCGACGGCTGGCGGCGGGGAGCTGAGAGCGCGGTGACAGGAGGCTGATAAAAGAGCAGCGAGTCGGCTGCAAACCCTGAGAAAATAGTTCAAACCAGAACCCGGACAAAAAAAAGAAGCAGGTGTTCAGTGGGAGCCGACTTACAGGCAGCGTTCCCCACTTCACCGTTACATTTACGCAGCAGGATTAAAAAGCTGGGGAGGACCTGTGGATTACACCAGAGCAGAGGATGATTGGCAGACCACAGCACCGGCAGGGCGGACAACCGATGGAGCGATTGAGGAGGCAAACAGACCGAGATGTGAGGCCTGTGATCAATAATTCAGGAGCCGGGGACGGCTGGGAAATGTCAGCCGGCTCTGCCTCTTCACGCTTCAGGTCTATCAGGTAGAAGGGAAGGAGGCCTCTTTCCTGTGTCCTGGAAGAACCCCTGCAGCGCCTTTAGAAATGAGGTGGAGCTTTTCATGTGAAATATGCCGTAGTTTACAGTAAATGTCGGCTCCACATCGCTCCAGATCTCTGGTATTTTGTAAAAATATATATTTATTTTATAGTGTCCTGTCTGGCAATGTGGCATTAAGCATTGTTGTCTTAATGCCAAAAAGAGGCCAACAGATTTGACTTTCCTTACTGCTTTCACCGTGGTGCTCCGCTTGATTTATATATGCAAGAAGCTTTATTATAATTAATAAAGGGAATATTTCATGTTAAATGGACACTGACACAAGAAGGTAGGAGAGGAAAAAAGGAGAAAAGGTCAAAAAGAGAGAGGAGAGAGAAGGGAGAAAACGATACATCAGTGATTTTTGTGTCATCCTTCATCCAATCAGATTAATTCATGATACCTGTGAGCCACACACCAGGCAGCTGAGACAAGTGAGCGTGAAAGTCTGATAAACATGCAAACATGAGAGGAGTCAGACAGCAAAGACTGGACAGTAGAGAATGGTGCAGCCAGAGAAAATTTCATCATTTATTTATAAAATTATTTCACCAGGCTTTCACTGGGTGACAGAAAGCAGATAAAGGACGTATAACCAGCAGCAGGCAAGTAGAAGAATTCATCTTTAACTGGAGTTTATTGTTATTGCTGTAAACTACATGCTGTAGCTAACTGCTGCTAGCCATCGCTGGTAGCTAGCAGCAGTTGGCTAGCAGCAGTTAGCTAACCCACAGAGCTAAGCAATTAGCAAATCTCAGCAGTTGTTGGGTTTTTATTTTAAGAAAAGAACAAAATCTGAAGGGACAGAATTCCCTCATCCAACTTCCAGCTTCTCTGTTAATCGGATTTCAGCTTTAAAAGGTCTTAAATTACGCAGTTAGCTCTTCTTGCTAGGTGGTAGTTGGAAATGCAGATAAAAAATACTTAATCATAAAATAAGCCTTATTTCTGAGAACATAGAGCATTTTAGACTTAAGTTAAACGACTAATATGTTTAAACTGGTTCCTGGAGTCCATTTTTGCATTTTTTGTACACTTGCAGCAGCTTTAATTAGATAAAATGGCTGACATCTTTGTTTAAGACATACTCAACCTGGTTATTACCGTCTATCTTTGGCTTTTCTTGTTGGCTTCTGTTTTCTCAGCCAGAAAATAACAAAGCAACCTCAATGTTTTGTTTTCAAAGAGGAAAAATATTGCTGAGCTTTTTCTATCCAGGTTAACATTTGTCGCTTTTATTGTCAACATGAAACCAAACGACAAACACGAGCTCATGAGACACAATCCTAAGAAAGATGTGAATCTTTTTGTTTAGTGCTCTGCAGGGAAAAACATCTGCACGTTCCAGAGCCCAGATGTTTTCCAGATCTTAAATAATATGTTTAAAGCTTCAAAATTGGGAGGAGTTTAGCTTTTTTCCTAATGAAAGGAAACGGCTGTAATCACACTTTTTTAAACTAAAATGAAAATGTTTGACATTCTTTCACGTCTCTGAAAAAAATTACTATAAGTCATGTTTTTATTTAGAGATAAAAATACATAAATTTGAAAACAATGCACAATTCCATAATACATTTCTGTTAAAATGGTTGTCAGACAACATGGATCACCAAATATTAATCCATCATCTTCTGCTTGTCCAAGCCCAGGTGGGCAGGATATTAAGTCCAGGAGGGAGATGACAGACGCTGTTCACTCCTGCAACCTTTCACAGCGTTCCCAGGTCAGATCTGGGTCTCCTTCCAGTTAGATAAGCCAGGAGAACCTGCAATAAGGCAGGAATCCCCATCAGATTCCCAAACCTACTTAGCTGGCTTCTGATGGGGAGGAGCAGCATCTCCATCCCAACTTCACTGCAAAAACGGATATAAAAATAAGCAAAATGTTCTTAAACATAGTGTTTTTGTCCTTGATCTGAGCAGGTAAATATGATAATTTGCCAACAGAATGAGTATTTTGAACCGTAAATTAAGATAATTAGACATCCTACACTTGAAATAAGATGATTGAGATGAGTTGTTTCTATTTTAAGGGCACAAATCTTATTCTATTGGCAGATCATCTTATTTACCTTCTTAAATCAAGGACAGATACACTAATTTTAAGAAAATTTTACTTATTTTTGTTTCTGTTTTTGCAGCGTTCTACCACCATCTCCATGTCAGAGCCTGGAAACTGTACAGATGGAGCTCCTTTCAATCACTCCTAAAAAACAACAACATGTTCTTTTGTCCAAGATCCATCTCTATGACATTAATTTAGAGCTTAAACACAGACGGAGGTTCACAAAGACAGACCAGTGAAATGTCCTAATTAAGGCAGACGAGCCTTGATCCGTCCCTCCATCTCCTGCTGCATCCAACACTGCAAAAACGGATCAAAAACACAAATTTTAAGAACATTTTACTTATTTTTAGGTCCGTTTTTGCAGTGAACAATCACTCAGGAAAAACAAAAACACCAAAGCTCTGCTTTAAGCTCCAATTACAGCTGATATTTTCCACTATAGCAAGTATAACCAGGTGGTGTCGATGAATCAGGATTTTAATGCGGTTTAACTCTCTGCTGTTGGTGATCAGGCCAGAGATCGCCTGCATGGGGATTATAAACGTCACCAAACGCCACCTGAAGTTTAAAACGCTGTTAATAAGCAATTAGTTTGTAATAACTTAAGCGTTTTGTGTTGATAAACTGTCTCCAAGCTCTATGATGCTGTACGAACACTCAGAAATAGGCGAAGGGTCAAAGTCCACAGGATGAAGCCCTCATAGTGACACGATGATGCACCGCTGGGTTGCTGAAGGGATGAAGGTACCGCCGGTTCAATGCTTGAATCATTTGGTAGAAAAACCTAATTAGGTGCCATTGAAAGCTCCTGTCCTTTCTGAAGGGGAGAGAACCCGCGGTCACATCAGCGTCTCTGAACATCTCCACCTCGGTCTCCAGCCGTGTCCTCTAAACACCACGTATGGATCCCTGCTGGTGATTTGGTTTCAGTTTGTGGGGAATATCACCGGATGTACCGTCCCTGCAGCTGCTGATCCACTTATTATCCGCGCTACAATTGTCAGACCTCCTCCTGAGTCCAGCAGCTCACCTTCCCGGCTAGAAAGACACAAAATTCCTTAAAGCTGGTAATCTGCAGGCGACAAAAAGGATCATCAGGACCAGATTTGTCAGCTCTTTGCTCATTATTCAAAGGCTAGAAACTGTGTGACCCCTTTAGAAGTTAAATAAAGGTCTTTAAGATCATAAAAGATTACTTTAAATTCCAAAATGTACCAATATACTAAGTTTTCAAGCACTTTGAACTCAACTCAATCTCTTTTGCAAACTGATGAGTAATTATAGTAATTATTGGTATTTCTAACCTTTCCCAGAAAGAGACTTTGAGACCCCCTATTGCCTTATTAAGGTCCTGATGTTTAAGCCGAGACACACAGCAGTGAAAGTGTAATGAGGCAAGAAGAGTGAGAAAAGCTTTAAAAATTTATTTAATCATAATTTATAATGAGAGCTTTCAGCTGGTTTACAGCGGCACCTGAACGCACCATCCTGGATTTTACACCAAGAAGCTCAAACTTTAAACCGAGACGATCATTTAGGGTTATTCTCTTTTGTAAAATTTAATCTTAATTTCAAAAAGTACAATTAGAATACTAACAGAATGTTTGTGATATGATACAGTAAAATGTTCAGGCTCTGGAGGTTTCAGAGTCTTGGGGAATCCTTGTATCCAAATTATAAACACAACTATATCCTCCACATGTCCTCCTCCGTCTGATCCAAAATGTTTTGCCACTCTTTGTTTCTCCCGGTGTTGGAAGTACAAATATATCTAAAAGATGCATGAAAACATGCATCTCAACAGGGAACAACGTCCAGGTGCCTTTTCCGCCTGGATGTCCGGACATTGAACCAGTCAGGAAGGCGACGGGTTCTGTGTCCCAGACATGAACGGGTTTTTGGTCTAAAACGTCTGCACCAACATCAGAACAAGTTTATACGGCGTGAAAACAGCGGCACAAATTAAAAAAGTCTCATATCCGCAGTGAAATAAGTCTTTTTGTCACGGTTTGGGCCTCTGTTGGTGTTTTTTGGGGCTAATTGGCTGTTTTCTCCCCTTCCCACACACCGCTCCTCTCACCTTGATCTGCTTCACCTGCTGCTGCCAATCAGCATCAGGTCTTTTCACCTGTGGCTCCACCCGTTTACACCTGCCTCTCATACCTGCATGAGTTTTCCTAATTGTCCTGTGGACCTGTGCTCGCCCTGCCCTCACTACACTGCTGTTTACGTTGGTCTCTGTCAGCTCCTGCCATCAGGCTTCACCAGCCGGTCCAGCTACTATCTGCCTGTCTGGCCTGCTACCACCTTACACCCTTAAATAAACCTTTTAGGGAAACACATCACGGTGACCGGCTTGAATATTAGATTCCCTGGTCCAGTTATGACACTTTTACCATCACGGGCTGAAAAGCCACTCAGGGAGGAAGAGGCCATTTCTCCAAAACCTACAAAGAAGCCAGATTACAGTCAGGGTGGAGACATGTCCTGTGGCCTGAGCGTTTCTGTCCGTCGTTATGTTTGACTGAACGAAAGGAGGAGTCTGTTAACACAATCCCAATGGTGAAGTGAGCTGCTGCAGGAGGGACAGGTGGACGTCACAAAACAGATTATGTGGAAATATTGAAGCACCATCAGTCAGGAGGTTAAGGCTTGGGTCTGCTAGACGGAGGAGGAGCTGAAATACACCAGGAAACTAGCTACAAAGTGGCTGGAGGACAGCAAAGTCAAAGTTTTGAGGAAGCCATCTTTAAACCCTGATCTCAGTCCCAGAGAAAATGAGTGGACAGGGCTGACAGGCTGTTGGTGAGCAAGGCAGGCTGCAGATCTGACCCGGTTACAGCAGTTCTGTCAGGAGAAATGGGCCAAAATTATAAAGAAGCTTGTGGAAAAGCCAAAACATGTGAACAAGTCACATCATCTGAAGGGAAATCCTAACAAATGCAGAGGAAGTGCATGTAAGTTTCTGAATTAAGAGACTAATAAAAATATTTCCTAAACAAATCTATCTCTGTCTCCTCCGTCTGGTATTTATCACATAAAATCAGATTTAGTAATCCTATCTGACATCTGCCTTCATTAGACTGACTCAATTAAACGTGTGGATTAATAGTGGCGATGATTTCAAGCCAATGCCAACATTAGTCGCCGTTCCTCGCAGTCCATGATGGAAAATCAAGGGTTCGGCGTCTTGTCTGCACCAGTGCCTGTTTCACCTCTCAGCTCCGACAAGAAGAGCAGCTCCTGCTGTTGACTCGAATCTTCCCAGAGCTTCAGAGAAAAAACAAGATGAGCCTCTACAGACACCAGGAGTCTCGTTCTGTCGGGTTTTAGCCGAGGCTTAAAAACTTCCAGGGCAGAAAGGGAGGAAGACCAAACTCTCCGGCACGGCCAATCACCTGAGGCTCAGGGAACCTGCAGGATCATAAAGAGAGACGTTTCCTCAAGACGGGCCCCTGGGGGACCGGGAGTGAAGCTCCTCCATTATGGCACGGAGAAAGAAGAGGGTCCGGGGCGTGGCGCAGAACGCACAGAACTAATGGTTCCTGGTGCAAAAGCCGGCATTAATAAATGATGAGAGCAGAGTTCACATGGGAGCTGAGTGCTCTGCGAGCTGCAGGAGGGTCAGCTGTAGGCGAGCTCTGCAACCCGATGCTGCAGCCGCAAAAAAACAGTCGCTGCAAACCTAAAAAAAATGGGCCTGAACCAAGAACTGGGTCCAGATCTGAGAGCACAGAAACACTAAACCGTAGCGCAGGGCAGCAGAGACGTAGTAGAGCATTAATCTTTGATATTCAGGGCGTAGGAAAGGCCAGCGTAGCACACAGTCAGTCAGGGGGGAGGAAACTATCCGGTTAGAACATGGAAACATTCATTAAAAGAGGCTTTAATTCATGCAGGAGATGTTTAACTGTGATCTGAATCCTCAGCCTATGATGGTTCTGGTTTGAAATAAATAAAACATCCAACGGTAGAATAATCCAGTTCAGGTTTGACCAGTCGGTGCATTTTTGATTATGAACCACAGAGGATCGGGTCCAGTGCCGTCCAGCTCAGAACCTAAAAGCTGCGCTGCGAATAACGTCCCAGGGAGGTTCTTCCATGCTTATAAATGACGTGACTGGATCTTCTTAGCTGCATCGTGAGACCATCAGAAATACTGCAGGTCATTCATTCCTGCTGCTATCAGATTTTACAATGCTGCACTGTAACTGTGACCATAACTGTAATAAGTAATGTGCAATAATCTAATTAATACACTGTACTACAACCCGTGCAATAATCCTGATGTAGTGACTTCTGCTGCTATCAACACCTGAACATAAGTCAGTACACATGTATGTATGTATGTATGTACAAATGTATACAATGTATATGCACATATATATGCGTAGGTACGTATGTATGTAGGCGGATAGATATATGTATATATTTAAGTATATAGATATGTTTATATATATATATATATATATATATATATATGTATATATATATATATATATATATATATATATATATATATATATATATATATATATATATATATAGACCACTAAGAATGTAAATGAGACATCATATGCCCATTCCTATTTCCTTTTTTGTATTTTTTGGTATTCTTCTTGATCCATTGTATATATGAAGATTCACTGTATATAACTGAATGCACCTTTTCTACTGTGCACCTTCTTGTATGAGCCGATGTGACGAGTGAATTTCTCCATTGTGAGATCAATAAAGACCATCTAATCTTATCTTATCTCTTATCAACCACCACGTTGTCTCATTGCACCTTTAAAAATTATGGATTTCAGTTCATGCTGTAACATTTTTACTTTAACCCAACATTTATGTCTTCAAATAACCGAATAACGTCCAGTAAATCAGTGGCCCCTCAACCTGGGGTCCCCGGACCCCCGGGGGTCCGCGAACCACGGGTTGAGGGTCCGTGAAACGCACGTTGTCGAGGTTGACCTAAGTAACAAAATGGACAATAATTTAACTCTGTCCACTGCATCAAGGAAGGTAAAAGCCAAATCTTCTGAAATTAGGAAGTATGGCAACAGTTACATCCAGAATGAGGATCTAATCTCCACAAAATCTCTAATATTAGGTGTATTTATATATATTTTTAAAAACATACATAATTCTGAATGTATTTAACAGAACAAAGGGCTGTTTAAGAAATACTATCAGCATCAGGAATCTAAAGAGATCCTTGGAAACATTTTACCGCTGCTATGTTTGAGAACCGCTGCAGTAAATACACCAAACAAGAGTTTAATCCAGCGTGATAATATTAGGATGTGTTGAGAAAGTGTGAATATTATGTGGATGCAGCTGGACCGGTCCGATTAGGAGGTAAGTTGACCCAGAACCAGAGCAGCGGTGGGCAGCAGAGAATCTGCTGGCGCATGGACATAAAATCAGTCGCATTTCTTTAACCAGACTTCTTTTAGGAGACGCTAAACAACATTATCTGAGCACATAATTTAATTTCAGGGCTCAGACTTGCTGCTATGGAGACAAATTAGATAAATTATGGGGTGAACAGACCAGATGGAAGCTTCTTTAAAAAAAAAAAAAAAAAAGATAAAAAGACAAAATCAGACAAAATGAAAACACCAACTGTTGCTGATCACTTTTACAGACTAAAAATCTGAGTCTTGTTGAAATGAATCCCGATGACGACAAATCTGCATAATAACTGATGAAATCATGTGATTGTGAGAGGTTCTATCTTTTCTGATCTTATTACACTGGAGATGTTTTACTCTTCATCTCAGAGATCTAAAGTCAGATTAGCAAGTGCTTAGGGGAGGGAGGGATGGAGACCAACTGGGATGGATGTAAAGATGAGTTGGATGTATAGATTTGGAAGGATTGAAGGGTGTATGGATATGTTTTGGTTATTTGCGTCTGATTCTGCTGCAAAGCTGGATGGGTTGAGACTGATTGGGTTTAATGGGTGGACAAGGTGGGACCCTATAAGTTCAAAACCTACCTAAAGAACAAAGACTTCTCTGTGTCAACAGGTAACTTCTCATCTGAGTGGACAAAAGTCACATGTGGGGTTCACCAAGGTTTAATCCTGGGACCCCTTCTATTCAATATGTATACGCTCCCACTAGCTGAGATTATAACAATAAACAAGATTAGTTACCATAACTATGCAGATGATGCTCAGCTCTACATCATGATGAACCATCCATGACCTGAATGGATGCTTAGAACCAATAAATGCATGGATGAGCCACAACGTTCTCCAGCTGAACAGAAACAAAACTAAAATTATTCTCTTTGGACCTAAAGAGGAACAAACCAGAGTCAGCAGCAGCTTCAGTTATTACAGCTACAAACTAGAGATCAGGCCTGAAATCTGGGTGTAGTGATGGACTCAGACCTGAACCTTCTAGGCAACATAAAGACGTCACAAAGTGGACCTTCTACCACCTGGAGAACATTTCTAGAATTAAAGAACTGACGTCCCAATGAGAGAAACTCCTCCATATGTTTATCTTTAGTCACATTAATCACAGCAACGGTGTTTTCACAGTTCTGCCATAAAAATCTACTGCAGCTGATCCAGAATGCTGCTGTTCACGTTCTGACTAAAACCAGGAAGATAGAACATGGACCCGGTTCTAAAGTCCCTCCACTGGCTCCCTGTAGCTCAGACTTTAAATTCCTTCTGTTAGTTTATATAAATCACTGAACAGCTTAGCACATAAATACAATATAGACCTGTTGTTGCTGCATCAACCCTGCAGACCACTAAGAACTTCTGGTTCTGGTCTAATCTGTAGAACCAGAACCAAACATGGAGAAGCAACATTTAGTTCCTATGCTCCACAAATCTGGAACAAACTTCCATAAAACTATAAATCAGCAGAAACTCTGAGTTCCTTTAAATCAGACTGTAAACCCTCCTGTTCAGAGCTGCTGACCAACATAATGATGTTTTCACCTGATATGATTTAATGTTGCTCTCACAACTGGTCTCTGTTTCTGTGTGTTTATGACGTTTTTAAGCTTTCAGAGCGTTAAATCAAGATTGCAACACGTTACACTGCTGAGATGCATCTTAAAAAGACACCAGGGACAACAAATGCAGCTTTTATACTGTTTTTTTGTTCAGTGTTTATCAGAATAAAAATGTTTGTGTGTTTAACAACTGCGGATACAGACACATTCACCCCCACCCAACACAACTAGGGAATTACTCCACTAATGTGCACCAACACACACAAGCCGAGCTACAGGAGAAAGCAGCTGCACCACATAATTAAGTGCAAATTCATTGTTAACACGCAGACTGTATCAGAAGCTCCCACACAGCCAGAGCCGGCTTCCTTCCCTGCAGCACGCTCAGCAGCTCATTAATACCGGGATGGAGCTGCGAGCGCTCCGACTGGATCAAACCAACGCCGGCCAGCCGTGGAGAGACACTTCCCATCCCAGACTCTCAAACAGCGCCATGATCTAATCCAGAGCGACACCAGACTGACTTAATGAGGTAATAAGTTAGATTTCTTTACTGCCAGGTGCCCGACCTGAGCAGAACCGCTGTTGTCTCGGAGCCAAATGAGCACAAATCAGGTTAATATTCAACATGACACAGCAGCGCTGGAACAAATCCTGCAGATTTTATCTCAAACTAACCATAAAACCTTCATTTGGGTCTCGCCCCGAGGCCCGGAACCTCAAACTGCAACTGAATGTGGATTACAGACTGTTGTAAAGCTAATTTATTGGCTAATGTGTTCATTTCACTACAGATGAATCGGCATCGAGCAGGAGAAGGCAGGAAAATCTTCAGAGATGTTTTGCAGCACCAGCCCGCCTCCCTGCCGCGTAGGCTCTGGCACTTTCCAAGATAACACTGATCTGTGGTGAGGATGTAAACAGAGAGTGTTAAATGACTCCAGGCTGAACGTGTCCACAGAGCTGCAGCTCTCTGACTCAGCAGCCCTGCAGCCGGCAGACAGAAACGCAGATTAGTAACCGGGTGTTCGTCTTCACGCCTCCTGAGATCAGACTGGAACGCCAAAGACGGCCACAGGAATCCGTCTGAGGTTCTCCTCACCACGGCGGTTCATTTGTGGCATCAGCAGAGCGCATCCATGCAGCGAGGACACCTTTTCTTTGGCTTTTGCATGAACGAGGGGGACTGGGTAAAATTTTTCCCTCTGAACGGTTTTCTCCTTGGAGAGTTTGTTTCTGTTTCAATGGCTCCAATTTAGAAACAGCTGTTAAAATACCAGAAGATTCAGAATAGCAGGAACTAATTGTGTTTCCTGTGTTTCCAGGGGTGGATGCAGGTGTGCAGGAAGTCTCAGCTCCTGGGGCACCCCCACAGAAGAGCCTGATGCCAAGGAAGAGCAACAGGGTAGCAGAGAAGCCCCCGGCAGCAGAACCAGCACCAAGGAGGAGAAATCCCCCTCCGAGCGGTGGCAGGAACTTAGGTGTACCATGGGTGGGAGACCGTGCCGTCGCCCTGTGAGCCCCAGTAACAGAGAGAGAGGGACTCCCACCGGAGCTCAGTTTATCCCTGCAGCCGACAGTCGACCCGACACATCGGAGAGCCTCTGGCCCCCAGGCAGGGTCCCACCACCCTGTGATGTGGCCCGAGCCCCGACACACACACAGCACCACACCAGTAATTACATCTGATGTAGCGCTGCTGAAAAAGGTAGAGCTAAAAATACCAGGAAGGAATTAATAGATACAAATATACATAACGGATAAAAACGAAAACGCACCAAAGGGGAGAACCGCTTAAAGGCATACTATGCAACATTTTTCAGTTAATTAATGTGTTCCATACCGTTTTGGATGATTAAATGAGTCATTTCAGGTGGAACAAAGGTTTTCTCGGCCGCCCTGGTGGTCTGTGGGGGAAATACCGTACTTGCAATTGCAAGAGCTCTCGGCCCGCACTCACAGGCTCAGAAGTCTCGTGCATCGCGAGAGTCGGTCTTGCTTTACGGCGAGAACTCCATGTGTTTTTGCCCTGCCATTCACTATATGCACGCGCAAAAGCAACAACAAAGAACCGCGTGTTAACATCAAATAAACATGCAAGCATATCGAGTTTTATTATTATTATTTGTTTATTTATTTATTTATTTATTTTTTAATGTTGGCGAGGCGGTAGCGTGAGTTTGGCGAGGCGGTTGCGTTGCCAAGATAGCGCTGCGGGAAGCTTGATGTTCATACTTCCACTGTGTTAGTCATTGTTTGTACTGCGGGTTTTTTCCACGTTTCGTTGCGTTCGCCTGTCTGCTAAGCTCAAAACAACCGCGCCTGGCTTGATGGAGAAACCAGAACAGCTGAGCATCTTTACAACAGTGCACTTTTACTTTCGCCCTCTGGGGGGAGCCTCGCTGGAAAATCAACCCCGGTTGCATAGTATACCTTTAAAGGTAGAGTCGGCGATTTCTTTCAGAAATGTAAGTAAGAAATGGACAAGTCCACCCAAATCCACTCTGGTCTTATTTCTTTCTACAGAGGTTTGCTTCTTGCGACTCTCAGCCATGTCTACGGTGAGCGCAGTGAAGCTACAATGAACGGCTAACACCAAAGCTAACTGCTAAGCTAACCGCTAAGCTAGTTGCTAAGCTAACCAGGTACGTAAACACTAGAAATGCGCATACGCAGCCAGCAAGCAGAAACTATGAAGGAAAGAGCACGGTCACTAATGTTTACGTGTGTAACGCATCAGAATGATGGCATGTTGGACAACCAGTAAATAAGGAGATACGATGAAGATTTGAGGGACAGAGGGGGGGGGGGGTGACAGCAGGAACAAAACTCTGACCAATCACTGCCCTTCGAACGGTCCGATCTGCGCGGCAGGGATTGGTCAGTTTTTACAGACCTGCAGCTCCCACAGAGAAGGATTTTTTTTTTCTTCCCATTTCTGAATGCATAACACATTGACTACTGTAAGGATGGAAGGACCATTTCACCCAGTATAACGAAAAATGTTTCTGACCAGGATTACTCAAAATAGCTTAAATATGTTTCTCAATATTCATTATGAACAGAAATGCATTAAAAATGCTAAATGGTGACGTGATTTTACTAAAACCTGACAAAATAACTGCTGCATGAACCATAAAATGTCTCAAATGATTTACAGCAAGCCGGCTGAAGACCAGCATGTTTGGCAGAGTCTCTGCCACCATGTTGCTGGAAGCCGAGTGATTCTGTGGGCGGAAAATCCCCAACATGGCAGATTTGGGTGTGACTGAAATTACAGCCGGTAATGGTTCCACACACACCCCGATCGTGTGAACCCCCCCACATAAACACACATGTGCAGAGTAAGTGGGGAGGTTTGGAGGATTATGCAGAGGGTCCCTTTCCAGAGGCAGGATCTGGTTTCTCCTCCCAGTAAGAGCATCCTCCTCAGGGTCCGGCTGCTCCAACTGCACCCATCGATCCAGGTATACGGATAACAGCTGCAGCCATGAGCATTTAGGACAAAAAGACAAATCATCTTTGAAATGCCACATAATGCCGCAGAGTGAACTTCAAACCTTGATAAATACAGTCATGTCAAAAGTGAAGCTTTAAAGACTAAATATGCTCGGTTACTCCTTACTGAGCGGCTCAACCTGCAGCTTTGTGCCTTTTTAATCCTGGATGGTCCAACAGTAAGAAGGGAAAAAGGCTCCAAAGGGTCCAAAATGACCAGAACAAGAATCAAAAACAGCCAAAAACATCAGCAGAGGTCAGAAATAACAGGACTTAGAAACATAATAACAGAAGTTATTCCATGCAAAAAGAAAAAAAGTAACTATTTATAAACTTAATAAATTTAAAATGGTTTTCATTCGACCACAAAGTTTGTTTCTGACAGGAAATTATGCAGGTCGTCTCTTTAGCATAAAACAATGAAAAACTATTTATTTATTGTCCATTCACTTCTTAATCAATGGAAAACATCTTTATTTGCATTGAAGCAAAGAAAAGTTTCCTGTTATTGCTTTAACTGCAGGTTTCCACTTTATCTGCTAACTTTAGTTTAGGGACGAGCAGCAAGTCTCTGAGTTCAGAAGGCCTCCTTCCCATCACCCTAATCTTCAGCTCCCTCCAAAAACTCTCTACTAGATTCAAGTCTGGGGGCTGGGCCGCACCAAAACGTTAATAATACGTCCAGAAACCCAGGAAACATGATGGTAAATTTAAAAGATTACTTTATACACAACGGGTATGGAAAATTCCGAGGCTTCGGGTTTTCTAGATGCTTCAGCAGAAAACCTCTCCTTGACAGAGAAACGTGTCCGCAGCCTCACACTGCAAAAAGGGAACTAAAAGTAAGTAAAATTGTCTTGAAATGAGGGTATTTGTCATTGATTTGAGCAGCTAAATAACATTATTTGCCAATGGAATTAGTATTTTTACCCCAAAAATAAGATAATTAGATATCCTGCAATCGAAATAAGACGATGGAGGTGAACTGTTCCT
This sequence comes from Fundulus heteroclitus, assembly GCF_011125445.2. Classification (NCBI taxonomy): domain Eukaryota; kingdom Metazoa; phylum Chordata; class Actinopteri; order Cyprinodontiformes; family Fundulidae; genus Fundulus; species Fundulus heteroclitus. Next base: position 980,353 of record NW_023396835.1, on the reverse strand, counting down.
ATTTTAAGTGCAAAAAGCTAATTTCATTGGCAAGTTACCTTATTTACCCGCTCAAATCAAAGAAAAATACACCAATTTCAAGAACATTTTACTCACTTTTAGTCCCCTTTTTGTAGTGTATTGATTGTTCCAACAGATGTTTTTCGATATGGTATATTTTATGTATTTTAGGAGAGACATAGAGGAAAAAACTGGACGTCGGTCAAATGCACCTGGTTGTTACTGATGGACTGGAGGGTAATTCATGAAATAAAGCCAAAACAAAAGCTTAACTTGAACATAAGCAGCAGATGAAAGAAAGTTTCCAGCTATCATTAATTCTACACTGCAAAAAGGGAACTAAAAATAAGTAAAATGTTCTTAAAATTTGTGCATTTTCCTTGATTTGAGCAGGTAAATAAGATGATTTGCCAATAGAATAAGATTTTTGCACTTAAAATAGGAGCAATTCATCTCCATCATCTTATTTCAAGTGCAGGATGTCTAATTATCTTATTTTAGGGGTCAAAATACTCATTCTAATGGCAGATAATCTTATTTACCTGCTCAAATCAAGGACAAAAACATTAATTTTAAGAACATTTTACGTATTTTTTAGATCCGTTTTTGCAGTGCAACATCCCGGGCCTCAGACGAGAGACTCTGACTGGCCGGAGGTTCTGCAGAACCGGAGCTGAGCCTGAGGAAAGCAGCCTCAGGGCGCCACGAACATTACGGCTGTCTGGGTTCAGCGGGGAACCGGAGAGGAAGGTAATGAGGCCGGGTAGAACGGACTGATAAGAGCAGGACAATTGAATTTCCTCTGCTGTTTGGTGTAATCACAGAGAGGGCGAATAAAACACGCCGAGTCCCAGAGGAAACCTCCCAGAAGCCCCGGCGGCGTGGACCGGAAAGGTCGGGGCGCTGAAACGAGCGGCTCATATCGGATCAGGACCCAGAGATGAACACCGCCTCGATTCTCAGAGCTGAGGCCTGCAGCGTTTACTGCAGCGTTTACAGGAATAAACCCCGGGCTTCATGTCGCTAACCGCCGGTAACCCTAAGACATCGTGGAGGACGATTCTCTGCAGCAGGAAGTACCGTCCTCCCATCAGAGCAGGACATGAAGAAACGGCAGCAGAAAACCAGGAAGTTTGGAACCGGTGTCCGGATTTCAGTTCCCTGCGATGGCAGGCAGCTCCAGAACCCAGAACCCTCACATAAAACCTAATCATTCCCTCAAGTTGCCCCTAAAGTCACTCAGCCAGCCTAAAGAGTTGAGGAGATGATAAAAAGAAGCCTAACCCAGGAAGGAACCAATCATCTCCGGGACGACAGGTGCCGCTCATATAATTAGAACATCATTAAAAGGCTGATTTACTTCAGTAATCCCACTAATGAACAGCTTGGACACAGAGCTGAGAGCCAAGCACATTAATAGAGGCGAAGGAAAAGATGGTAGAAAAAAAGTGTAAAACCAACAGGGATGGTCCACCCTGGAGAGGAACGTTAAACAGCAAACACGTCTGACCTCAACCCCACAGAAAATATATGGTTATTGTGACGAGTGTAACCGTACTGAACTTGGCCGTCTGTTCGTTCAGCTCGGTCCAGATAGAAGTAGTCTTGTTTTCCTAGTATAATACCTCCGCGTTGTGTTTTAAAGATGGCCAAGAGACGGAAGATGTGGGATGATGCGTTTAATCTGCGTGGAACAGGATATGTACTGGTCACATATAGGCTCTTCACAGCAGTCACAGCACCTCTCGTGCCCGTCTTGCATATAATGGCCACAATAATACATTTATATTTAAAAGAAAGGCAGCAAAATAAAACAAATACCTGCGTGGAACAGGATATGTACTGGTCACATATAGGCTCTTCACAGCAGCAACAGCACCTCTACGAGGAACAGCATTAGCAATTAGCATCAAACTAGCTGTTATTTCCAAACACAGTGTAGCACAGTGTTATAACGATAATAAAATGCATGTAGTACCTCATTTGCCATAAATACATCCCGCCAGGGATCATACAATTGACAATGGCTCATAATACATCATACTTTACCACTGTGCTAACAGCGAAGAACTCACCTCGTGCCCGTCTTGCATATAATGGCAACGAGGTAGCTGTAGACACTGCTCTTATCGTAGCCGACCACCAATAGAGGGCGCTGTTTCCCCATAATATAGTGAGCCGAATGAAAAATAATGACAAGTGGAATCATAACAAATTAAACCTGTTACACGAGGAAGATGTGATAGACCAGACCTAACGATGCAGAAGAGCTGAAGACCACAATCAGAGCAACCTGAGCTCTAATAACACCTGAGCAGACTGATGGACTCCATGCCACGCTGCATGGCTGCAGGAATCCAGGGAAAAGGAGAAGTGCTGCACATGCTCAGACTTTTCATGCTAGGGCTTGATGATAATTCAATAACAATATATATCGATCGATAGACGTATATCGATGATAGAAAAACAGGGTCAATAAAAAGTTCAACAGAATAACAGTTTTCCTTCCTCTTGCATTCTAGCCTATCATGTAGGTTAATATTGAAGTCATTGCATTCTCCCAACCAATCACAACGCAGACCCAGGAACGCTCTGTCATCAAGCTCCGCCCCCTTCAAAGAGTTCAGAGAGCAGGTGTTCGTTTGACTTTTTTAAAAACTTGCAGTTTTGGTAAAAAGTTGGTTCAACAAAAGGTTGAGTTTGAATTCAGTGTTTGTGTGTCTGTATCTAAAAAAAAAGGTTGCTAAGCAACAGCATAAAATGGTCAGGGCTGCACTTAAAATATGTATTCAATTTGTTGATAATTATCAATATCAATCAATATGATTTCTATTTTATCGATACGCTTTTTTTTCTATATCGTCCAGCCCTATTTCATACTCAGACTTTTCATGTTCATAATTTTCTGCTTACCTAAAATCCTTTTATTTCATTTGCTGTTAGTTATAATCATCAATATTAAAAGAAATAAACACTTTGAGCAATTTGAGTCTGGCTCTAATGAATTAATATAATATACAAGTTTCACTTTTTGAGTGGAATTACTGTAAAAAATAAATCTACTTTTTCATGATATTCTCATTCTGTGACCAGCACCTGCATTCTCTGAGCGGATGTTCAGCTATAAGAGACAAAATATAGAATTTATTGGTTTTAAACGTGTCGCACCGACCGAGACGTTTCCCTGACGGCGGGTTTGGGTCGTGCCGACGCGGCGGCTCTCCCAGCGGAGAGATGTTTGAGGAGGACGGATGTGATTAGGCCAAACCACAGAGTCCATTAGTGAACCCGATCCACAGCTGGTAAACATAAACAGGTCATCCACCGTCAGCCTGGATTCTGGGTCAGGACCAGAACCACTGGATCTGGGTTTCCTGCAGGAAATAGAGACGCTGTGGCGCCTTAACGGGAGAAATTCTGCCTCAGAGCGGTTTGGTTCATGTCAAATAGCTTTCATTTGTCACAACATCCAGATTCTTTTTTACATCGTTCAGACTCAAAAGAACGTCTTTAAAATCCGCTGCTTTTATTTAATTTAAAGTTAAATAAATCAAAATAAATATTAATAATGTAACTTTGGCTCTTTTGACGCAAATGGACAAACTTTGACTAAAGTGGATATACCAGGGTCTTTACACAGCCTTATCTGCAGCTTTTTTACCAGGAACTCCCTTAAAATGTATAATTTCTTTATTCTTTGGTGCAGAAATCCCTTCATCCTTTCATTGTTTTCCAACAGGTGAAGTTATTTTCTCATGTTCTGTAAGTCTAACAGTTTACATATTTATTTGTATATATATATATATATATATATATATATATATATATATATATATATATATATATATATATATACATATATATATATATAGATATAGAGAGACATATAGATAGATATATATATATATATATACATATATATAGAGACATATATATATATATACATATATATATACATATATATATATACATATATATATACTATATATACATATATATATATATATATATATATATACATATATATATACTCTATATACATATATATATACTATATATATATATATATATATATATATATATATATATATATTAGGGCTGGGCAAGTTAACGCGTTAATTTCGCGTTAACTCATTAGACTATTAACGGCGATATTTTCTTTAACGCGCATTAACGCATGTTGCTCAGATGCTTTTATTTTGTAAAGGTCTGTTGCTGCGGCGTAGGGGTTTGAATCAGAACAGTAAGTGGCGATAATGCGCCAATAACCTCGCTGTCAGCCCAGCCTCAGATTCAAAGAGGAAGAAAGGTGCTGGCCGGAAAAAAACAAAGCCGACATGCGGAAGGCGGTGTTTCCCGCAGGTACCGCGAGCGAGCTTAGGCGAGGCGAGGCGAGGCGGTGAGTTGGCGGCCGGAACAACTTTTGTGCGGAGCGGAGCGGGGGGGGTCTGCTTAGACGCCGTCGGTGAAGTCGCTTCTCGTTTCAAAGTATCCATGTATTTTTGCCTGTTTTTCCCTGCCATTCACTATATGCGCGCGAGAAAGCAACAACAAAAAACCGCGTGTCAACGTCAAATAAACGCAAGCATATCGAGTTAGCAAGCATTTCAGTTTAAAGTTCTTCCAGCAACGAATATGACAGAAACAAGTTAGTTGTAACCACTGCCAAGTTAAACTTTGGTATTGAACATAAAATGGTAATGCTGCTCCCTGCTGTTACCTCAGAAATTGCCTGTTTTTGGTAGATTTTTTCCCCATAAAGAGAATTCCCTGTCAGTGGCAATAAGCTTTAATTTATTATTATTGCTATTTTTTGTTTTACATGTTTAAGTTGAGCTTTACACTAAATATGTGTTACTGATAAGTGCTACAAATGTTACAACACTTTTGTTCATATGGCAGCAGAACATTAAAATAAAAGTGCTCTTTACACTACTTTTGAATTCATTCTTGGAGTTTGTAAATACAATGCGATTAATCGCGATTAATCGCGATTAATCAGTGCGATTAATCGCGATTAAATATTTTAATCGTTGCCCAGCCCTAATATATATATATGCATGTATGACATTTATAAAGGCGTGAGATCACAGGCAGACAGATAGAAGAGAAAAAAGACATTAAACTAAGAATTCAGAGCTGCACAGGTTAGAGAGTTGAGGTTTGGGTCAGGATGCGCCGTAATCTGAGCGGATCGGACCAAAAACCAGAACTTTTCCAGCAGCAGGCGACAGCAGAGCAAAACTTAGATGTTCTGATGTATAAATATTACATGCTAAGATAAAACCGTGGAAATGAAGGCTTTTAAAATCTATTTCAGATGTTAAAACCCAAGATTGGGACATCATCAGAGTAAATGTGGTAATATTTACTTGTTTAACGGTTTTTCAGGTTTTAAAATCCTGGTTTGTTGCGTTCTGAAGGTAATTTGATTAAATTATGTGCTAAAACCTAAAAAAGGAACTGACAGGCATTGTTACAGCAATGTGGTTGTTGAGGATGTCTGGATAAGACTGTGGCCGAGTTTCTGGATAAAGACGTTTAAATCCCTTAGGAATTGCTTTGAGCTTCAGACAGCATGGTGTCCCAGCCGTACCTGAAGGCAGCATGCGTTTTGGGCTGACTGGATGCTGCAGGTATGTTCTCCAGAGTCAGTGATGTTGGCCTTCAGCTTTTATTTCAGGTGAGTAACTCATTAAATTCAGAGTGAGCTGCGTGGCTCAATGCTGTGGAAAGAGCTGCTCTTTAATCAATGCTCTACGATGCTCAGAAAAAAACACATAATGGTAAATATGCAAAGTCCTAATAAATCAGAAAAAAGGACCTAAAACAAGGATAAACTGAGTCAGTGTTTAACTCGTCAAAGCATCAAATAACTCTCATTTGGACAAATCTCACTGTCAGACTAAAGCTTCCCAGAGATCAGCAGCTTCCACGTTCTTCTTATCAGGACAAACGTCCAGATTTCTAAACGTGTTTTCAGAGGAAAATCCACTTTTTCTGCAACTTCTGCCTCAAACTCTTCAAATATTAAAGAACCAGCTGATGCAGGGAAAGAACACTTTCAGCTTACAACGAGTTTAAAGTCCTTCCCCTAAATCAGCATTTACTCAATCTGAATATTAAAGTTGTTCAGTAAAAAGTCTCCGCCTGCATCGTGGCTGGAGCTGACGGTGGTTTCTGCCGCTTAACGAGATCACGCAGATCCCCGATGCTCCCTGATAATCCTGCTCACTGCGTTCATTAGCACAGAGCGCCAAAAAAACTACAAACTACATCAGTGCCATCAGCCGGGACCTTAGAGCAACCGCTGCTGACCGTTCCTGGAAGGGTTGCGGGTTCTAAACCATCTAAGGCTCCATCGTTCCACAGAGAGAAAGCTCATTCACAGATAACCAACACTTTAGACACGCAGTCAGAGTCTGCAGTGTTCAGAGAAATGAGAAACAGAGCAGAGCTCGTTAACAGCTAGATTAAGACAAAGCAGTTACAACTGGAGTTTGCAGAGCTGTTTCTGAATGAAACGAGTTCTGGATGAATGCCTTCTACAGGTTAATGACGGATGTTTGATCAAAACGCAGAGCAGAGCAAACAAACAGCGCATCGGCACCAGCGCCTCATACCAACATGGTGGTGGAGGGCATCTGGCAGCCATGAATGGACTACGATCTCCCCTCATAATCTGAGGTAAAACAGTTCGGCCAGAACCGGGTTATGAACAGAACGATGATCCCAAACAGGAAAAAGTTTGTGCTCACGGAAATTAAAATTTTTTTTTAACATGTTCAGCTAAAGATTGCTTTTTTTAATCCATGTCACAGGCAGCGTTACATTATACACACGCACTGCACTGTCAAAGACTGAATCTATGGTTTCGCTTTATCTGGACAATCTGGACTGCTGATGCATCTTTTGTGAGTAAGGAAGCAGCATTGGGGTGGGGGGGTGATTTATTTATGCGGGGCTTCGTTCTGGGAAGCGGCTCTGCTGTCAGCCTGGTGTCTGGACGTCTGCAGGAGGCCAGAGATCAGCAGCGATCTGCCACCAGAACTGCTGACGGCCCAGATCTGCCGTCTCTCCCCGCCGCTCCCTCGGCTTTTTCCCGCGCGCTCGCTCCGCCCGACCCGAGCCGATTCGGAGCGCTCTCGTCTCTGCGTTGCCATGGAAACCGGTATTTGGGTACCAGACTCTGACCTGAAATACCCCTCACCGCTCCGCCTCCTGCGGCTGGTTTGGCACCGGGCGGATGTAGAGGAACCGAGGCCAGCTGCTGAACAGAAGCCGTACCTGTGCAGACGGTCACAGATTTATATCTACAGAAAAGAGAAGCTCCGCTTTACACACAGAGCAGCTCAGTTCATTCAATCTGGGCCAGAACCAGGTCTAAGACCTGGATTCAGATCTAATTTTGAACCATTTATAGAATTAAACTTTGGATCATTGACGCTTGGACTGGTTTTTAGTCTGATTTCAGATATCTAAGTTCCCTTTTGGCTACTTTATAACGTTTTCTGCATCAAAGCACACAGTACATGTCGAAACATTACTAGATTTTTATCAAACTAACATTGTGATAGTTGATGTGTTTACATAGTAAAAATGTTTTTAATTGGATGCATTAGATGAACAGGAGAATAAAATGTAACTTTTTATACTTGACCTGCTAATAACCTGCCATGAAATTATATATATTCATTTATTGGGCTGTCGTTGCTGCACACTTCATATTTCTTGACTTCTCATATAGTTATGTTTCTATCAAGGATATTTCATTATTTCTTATTTCTTACAAAACAACCAACAATTGTGCCTCAATTTTTGATTAAAGTAGATTTCATTCAGATCTTCATCTTGTATTGTGACCTGGTTTGATGCATGTTAAAGACGGCATTCTGAACCTTTCAGATAGGTCCTCTTCTCACTTTATGCAGTTGGAGATCCCCTGAATTCAAGAAGAAAACCATCTAACGTTTCTGCTGATCCCACACATCCTGCACACAAGTTGTCTAGACGTGAACGTCCACGTCGGCAACACAGAAGACTGTTTGCACAGAAACAGTTTCTTCCCCCCAGGCTGTCCATCGTAGGAACACTCAGTCAAGACAGCCCAGATCAATAAAATGCTTATTGCACAAATCTAACCTTGTCCAACCTTTGCAAACTACAAAACTAACCCTAGAATACTAAAGCTAATGCTTTGGCTAATGGTAGGGGGCTAAAGCTAATGTTTCCAGGCTAACACAAGTGTTAGACCGACTACATGCATATTGCACCAATTTAACCTTGTCTTCCTTGCTTAAACTGTGCACAAACACAGTATATTTACATTTAAAACGGTCTTTATTAAGAGCAAAGTGGAACCAAAGCAGAACGGGAGTCGCCCAAAGTCAAATTGTTGTTAGCATGCTAACGCTAACGTTAGCATGGTGAAAGCTACGCTTGTTACGGTGATTTACAGACTAGATGATTGGGTTTCAGCATCCTGATCATCTAAAAACACAGAAAACTGCAGAATGTTTGGTTGTATTTGGGTCATGAGCTATTTTTATCTCCCCTTTATCAGACTTTCAGTGCCAAACAAACCAGAGTGAGAAATATCTGCTCTCTCTCTCTCTGTCCACCTCTTCATGTTTCTGCGTTTCCTTATCGCAGCTCGCTGAACCGTTTCTCCGCTTTAATCCGCATCCCACTTCCCTCTCGGTTTTCATACAAGTCATGTTGAAGTGCTGCGTGTGCATCATAATCTGTGGGTGCAGAGCGTGAGTAATGTTTTCTCCTGCTGTCAAAAATGAGCCACTGAAGTGCCCTTGAGCAAGTCATCCAGTGAGCAGCAGTTTAAAGCCGCAGATGCTGTAACAATGCCTGTCAGTCACACTTTTGATCAAACCGATTATTTCATTATGCTCCTGGCTGAGTATATGGGATAAATCGTTTGCATTTCCCTGATTTGTTTCGCTTTGCAAATAAATTTTAATTTAATTCTGTACATCGAAGTCTTACAATTTCCCCTAAAATTTCTGAATGCGACTTAATGCATGTCATCTATGTACATTTCGATGAATGGTGTTCAGTCCAGCAGCTCAGGCAGCAGAAACCACATTTTTGATACGTTTTTGCACCATTAGACTATTCTGGAGGTGAAGTGGCAGAAAAATTAAGCCTCAACGCACAACAAGAGTAGATCTGCACACTAAAGCCCATCATCACACATCATGACAGCAGCTCTAAATGTGTGGTTCTACAAATTAATATAAAGTCTTCAATATTTAAGCTCAAGACAATTCTTCAAAATTTAATAAATGTAAGAAAAATTGTCATTTTGCAAGATACTGACAAAAAAACAACTTAAAGCTGTCAAAGATTGTAAAGAAAACGGTGCAGAACCAGCGTTCACTTCGGATGATAAAGATAAAAACCAGCAAGTGACAGAGGAATTAAGGCTCTTTGTTCCCATTTGACAAGCTAACAAAAATAAGCGGTTACGTTTTTTGGCATCCAGAGGACATAAAATATAACAAAGAACCGGATCTGGAGCAGCAATGAATAAAAATTGTGAGCGTTTGGAAAAGGACCTGGCAGATGTTCACAGAGGAACCGGTCCAACAAGCATTGACCCGCTGGAACCACCGGGCCGTTCAGACGTCACTGATTCAGGTGGAAAACATGACATTAAAGCTAAAAGCTGATGCAGGGGTCCAATTCCTCCACTGGAAGGCAACGGGACTTCCTTTGTTCCTCAGAGACGTTTTGCCTCTCACCCAAAAAAAGGGCTCCTTTGGTTCTGAACATGGTGCTCCATGTTGGTGCCGTTGTTGCTTGACGGTTCAAACCTTTTGGTCTCGTTCTCGTGTCCCGAGGTGTTAATTACCGTAAAACCCGCCGTGGGGGGGGGGGGGGGGGGCGTGTCTGCAGAGAAGGTGCTGGGAGGATGGAACCTGAGGCCACATCCTCCGTTCTGCACTAGAACACCTTCCACAGCTGAGAAGATGAAACGACTCTTTATTCACCGTCCCTTCAGAAGCTTTAGATCGTTTTTCTGCCTTCAGCTGAGGAGGAAAACCTTCAACATGACCCTAAACCGTTACTTAAAGAACGAGGTGGCCGTTACATTAGGGAAGGGCGATATGGATTAAAAAAATAAATCTCCGATTTTATCATACCAAATCCGATTAATCGATTTTTTCCTCCTTTTTGTTTCATAAAAAGAAATTTAGGAAATTATTTTAAAACCTTGCTTTTATGTCAAGCATTTCATCAGGGAGTTGACCTGAATTCAAAGTGCAACTAAAACAGGGTGCTTGCTCTTTTTCCAAATTAAAATTCCAGACTTTTTCCAGACTTTTTTAAAACTGATATTTTTTTTCCCCAAGACCTTAACTTTATGTACTTGTATACTTGTGTGCCTACTTCATTGGTTGAGATTGTACAAACTGTTTATTAGAAATGTTTATTTTTATAGGCTAGTATTCAATGAACAAATGCATTATTCACAGTAAATTATGCTTTTACTGATGAAAACGTTTCAAAACATGAAAATCACAAGTACATGAATTTCACATCAAACAAGTGTTTGATTCCATTAGGCTAATACAGTACGTGACCAGTTAGTAAAATTATAGTTTTATAGCCTACCTTCCTATTTCTCATTTCACAATGCCTTTGAGCATACTGTAAAATTCTACCCCATACTTTATTAAGACTTTCACACAAAATTCAAGACTTTTCAAGGTCTGGAAAACAGTGTTTCAAAATTCCATACTTATTAAGACTTTCAAGACTTGCGCAAGCACCCTGTAAAAACAAGCTGTGAAACATGCTTGTAAAACAAGATGGCAGCCGTGCCATTATAAACAATGAAAATATAACAAAACATTTGCTGCTAGTGGTATTACACATTGAGCTAAGAACAGGCTTCACTGCACTTGTGAACTTCAAACTAAGTTAAAAAAAAAAGTAAATAAGTAAATGAAGTACCTCGTATTATGGTAAAAAAAAGTTTCCACTTAACAATATTTTGACAATACATTTGCCTAAACATATATTCAGCATCACATGCTGTTCTCTTCACGGAAACCCAATGAGTGTATTGGCAAAATAAAATCCAGATTTTCCAAAAATGAAATCTTAAAGAATTGTAAATTGGAATTAATCGATTAAATCGATTTATCGCCCAGCCCTACGTCACGTTCGATAATCTAACTCTGGGGAGACGATCTAGAAGTGAATCTATTTAAGTGAATAGCGGGTGAGGGGTCAGCGTTGGTTGGATCCTTTCTTTGGGGACCTGCAGGTTCTTCTACTCTTAGTTTCAACATTATAAATGTAAACGTAGGTCTTGTGCTGAAGCTGGAGACACTTCCAGACGACATCGCCGCCCACCAGAGTATTCCCCAATAAAGCAGATCTGCAGCGATGGTGCAGATGGTGCAGGAATCCCAGCAGGACAGAAGGTGCAAACACCTTCAGCCTTCTGAGTCACGCCTCCTTACGCCTCGATGTGCCACGCGGGAAACATATTCTGTGAATAACTTCAGTAAATCGGGTATATCTGGATGCATTTTTATGATTTTTTTTCCTCACAGCGTAAAAAAACCCACACGCTGGCGATTAAATCACAGAGGGAGGGAAAACGGAGCCGTGCGTTTGGTGCACCCTGTGGAGACCAGAGGATTTCACAGCAGAACCGACACATGGGGTCACTTTGATGAGGACCCGGCAGCAGGCAGGAGGAGAAACCGGCGGCTGCACGCCTCGGTGAGCAGGCAGAAGGCAACATGACAACAACACATGCGCCACGTTTCTATTCAAGGTTACCCGCAGCAAAGAAATGAGCAGTCATGACAACGAGACCAGAGGGCTTCTTTAACCCTCTGGTAGGAGCAAAATCATCCATCAGGGTAAAAAAACCCGAAGAGCAAAAGATAAAGAGACCCAAAAAGATGAAAAGAGGTAGATTAGTTTTTTTTTATAATTCACCGTTAATCTTTTCAGTGGAGAGGAACTGAACCATGAACCCATTTCCACCAAAGACCCAAAACAGCCGCAGAGAAATGACCGGAAAATGAAACCCGGCTGTTATACGACCTGTAAGATAGTATCATAGTAGGTACACCTGGTCTGGCGTTCTGTTAACTGTGACATCATCCAGAGAAGACGGCTCACCCGCTACTACCATCTAATGTAGAACAGATTACTAGATCAATGTGTGCTTCTGTGCTTTTTTGTTTCTCTTGTTGTGTCTCTGTTCTGTCTTCTGTAACCCCAGTCGGTCGAGGCAGATGACCGTTCATACTGAGCCTGGTTCTGCTGGAGGTTTTTCCTTCCCGTTAATGGGTGGTTTTTCTTCCCACTGTCGCTTCATGCTTGCTCAGTATGAGGGATTGCAGCAAAGCCATGTACAATGCAGATGACTCTCCCTGTGGCTCTACGGTTCCCCAGGAGTGAATGCTGCTTGTCGGGACTTTGATGCAATCAACTGGTTTCCTTATATAGGACATTTTTGACCAATCTGCATAATCTGACCCAATCTGTATAATATGATTGAACTTGACTTTGTAAAGTGCCTCGAGATGACATGTTTCATGATTTGGCGCTATATAAATAAAATTGAGTTGAATTGAATTGAATTGAAGATTGAGAAAATTAAATAAATTCATGTTTTTGAATAATTAGTGGACCAAACTGCTTTTTGGTAAAGCTAAACTGAAACATTTTTGCCTTTTTTTTCCAGGATCAAATGTCAACGACGCAGTGAATTTACAGTTTTGATAGGAAATTCACCTGAAATTCAGCTGAACACTCTGAGCTTCGATGAGTTTGCACCTCTGTGAGTCACAGACAACAACTTTGAATTAAACAAACAATAAAAAACAGGACCTAATGGCTACAATAAGTGCTTTTCCCCGCCGCGTTCAAGAGCCCAGAACCCAGTCCAACAACGGCCAACAGCGCCGAGGAACAGAACATTAATCACTGACTGCTTCAGACGGTCCAGTCAGCCATGCAGGCATCAGGTGCCGGGATGAACCGCTGACTCAGCACCGACCCAAAAAGCTACCTGACAGAGACCGTCCATACCTGCAGGAAGCAGCCCTGTAGATTCATCCATCACGGTTATGCTGCATTCATTTTCAACCAAACCTGAGATTCTACAGCTTCCTCTACCTGTTCAGTCGGCGTGGACCCATAGAAATTCATCAATTCATGGTCATAAACGAGTCTTTGTACTCAGACACAGCGCTTTATGAACGTGGTCGTTCAGCTAAAATCCACCACCGCCGTGGACGCTGTTGGGATTTTATGCCACAGACCAGACTATAGCTCAGGTCTGCTGGGTTCTTTCGTCCGTGTTCTCTAACGTTCTCCAACAATCAGCCGCCGTTAGACTATTATTATTATTATTATTATTATTATTATTATTACGTCACATACGGGACTGGAGGTAGGCTCTGTAGCGAATTCTACTTGTTATATTTACACATTTGTAGCTTTTGTCATGAAATTTTAAACCTTATGCTGTTGTAAATCCAGACACTCAGTCTCAAGGGACTAACCTGTATAAATAAAGGATTAATAATAAAAATGTACTTATTAAGTGACTTCTCAGTACAGCTGGGGGTTGATTTTAGGGTATCAGAGAAAAAAATACTAATTTATTTTTCAGATTTAAGTTTTTTTTTTTTGTTTACGTTGAAAACCATCCATGATTTTTCTTCTACCTCACTATAAGGCAGCACTTTGAGACGTTTTATCACAAAATTAACACATCTAAGTTTGTCACGTCACTAAATATGAATTACTTGAAGGGGTGTGAATACTTTAGCACGTCTCTGTATCTCATCGCAAAAAGTTTAGGTTCAGCGTCGTAAGACAAACATTTCCCTGTTAAAGGAAACAAAGTGTTTGAGGACTTTCTTAAAGAGTAGATTCATATAAACACATCAAGTCTTTTACTGCAATCTGTGAATTAGCAAAATATCTGCTTGACTGCAGTTTTTGCCAGATTTTAATATTTTAAGCTCCATGCGTTCAAACTCTGCAGGCCGATCAGTCAGATGGGCTCTACGGCTCTTTGGAGCCCAAACGATGCAGATCTTAGTCAGATGCTGAAGCCCAAGGCGGCACAGAGGAGCCAGAGTGACTTAAAACACCAGCATGGAGACATTCAACAACAACATCCTACTTTCAGGTTTTATTGGCATCCTGCCGCCCTGCCTCCATCCTTATCTTTGACTTTTAAGCCCAAAAAAACCCCTGATCAGAGGCCGGGGCCACTGCATCCAGCATCCAGCCTGATCAGGACCACCCACCCCTGGAACCAACCCGGACTGGTTGCGCACCAGCTGCAGCTCAGATTATGTCATTTGTTGCTTTTAAAGCGGCTCAGAAGTTTCACAGAACCCACAGGAGTCCTCCTCAGGACGCGCAGCTTCACTTCACACCAGCAGAGCAGAGAAATGTTCAGCAAACACCTGCAAGCTGCGCGGTTGCGTAAGCAGCTATTCATTCCCAGTATCGGGTTAGAGCCTAACTGGATTCCGCCAGCGCACATGTTGCAGAGACCTGCAGCTGGTACTCACACGAACGCGTGGTAGAGCAGCGCCCAGCCCCTCGGCCTCTCCAGCGCGTCATAGATCAGGTTCTGGATCTTCCTCCTGCGGATGTTATTCCTCTTCACGGGCCGGGTGTAGCTCAGGGGGGTTTTGGCCAGCAGCCCGATGGTGATGCCCTGAGCGCCCCGCTTGAAGTCCTCCCGGCCCATAAGCAGCAGAGCCCCATCCTTGTCCGCTCCCGCCCCTCCGCTTTGGTCCAGCAGGTCTCCAGAAGGAGCAGCGGCAGCGCCGGAGGTCTTCTTCTGCTCCTCGGAGCCGCTAGCGACGGTCCTGGACCGGAGCCCCATGGTCAGTGCGAGAGGGCCGGTGTGGCCAGCATGCCATGATCCGGACCAGACACCCAGGGTTCAGCCGCGGGTCGTTCCGGCATCAGTTCTCCAGGGAGCGGGGAGGTCCTCAGCGGTGGGCCTGGGGGGGGCAGAGGGATGGAGGAATGATGAGAGAGAGAGCAGGACCAGAAAACACGGAGCGATGGAGGATCGATGGAGGAGGAGGAGGAGGAGGAGAGAGAGAGGCAGCGATTTCAGAAAGCATCGGCATCTGCCGCCAGCGGGAATCAGATCCGAGCTGTGCGTAAAACACGCCCTGACTGTCGGAGGAGCTGCGATAGATCACCACAAACTAATAAACTCACCGCATCTCAGCAACATGCATATTAATCTGTTCCGTGTGTCCAAACCCTGAAATTATTAAACAATAATTACGGTTTCCGTGCAGCCTCCTCCACCCATTCCCTCCCCCAGCACAGAGCGACCAGAGCGAAACAGCGAGTCCTACCAGCTGCCGCGTCCGTCCATGGTGCGCGTCTCCGGGGCTGCCAGCCTCCATCCACCTGCAGAGGAACCGAGGAGGAGGAGGAGGAGGGTGGAGACCGGGGGATGCAGAGCGGAGATGCTGCCTGAAGGAGCTCGATGCTGAAACTGAAGAAGATGAGGTGGCGAGCCAGCCTTCATCAGCACCGGCAACGACGTGACGTGCGTGCGCCCGCGAAAGGAACGCCGCGCACACCTTGACGCGTTCACGGCTGTGAAAAAAAAAAAAAAAAAAGAGGAGGAAGAAGCAGATGTGAGGATGCGCGCTCTCGACGACTCGCCACGCATTGTCACGTCCACGTGCGCGCGCTCTCTCTGATGTAAACACGCGTGGGGGGCTTTTCTCTGAGGAGACGTGATGGCTGAGAAAGATGAAGCTGGTTGGTTTCATGGGAAAAAACTGGAGAAGTCACAGAAAAGATGAAACCAGCGAGTCTGAAAACTGGTCTGCCCCGCTGTGAAGGAAATGTTTCTTAAAACAGTTACCATCAGATTGTAAAAGGCTTTCAGTTTGACGTGATTAAGCCTTTTTCTGCCAACCATTATGCATGAGTTTACATCTGTTTTCATCCAGTTTGCTTTCAAAATGACCTGAAATCAGCACAAATTCAGGTCAGTCTGCCAGCAAACGCCATAACGAACCATTGGCTCATTCTCCTGGTGCAGCTCGCCAGTACTTGGCACCAGTGGCGGTTCTACAGCAAATTTAGCAAGGGGGTGAGGGGTGAGAGTCAAAGATTGTGAAAGAAAGCTAAACAGGTCAATATTTCATCGTTTAATATATTAAATGAGCCAAAGAGCCAAAGTGGCTCTGGGACTGCAGGTTGCAGACCCCTGGTCTCAGTATGGCTCAAGCTAAACGTGAAACAGCTTAATTTAATGTTAGAGTAAAACTGGAAAGGTAAAAGATACAATTGGTCCAAGAAACCAATCAGTTACGATATCTTTGTTAGCATATATCATCGTAAGAAGTGTATTTAATGTCATGTCTTTAGTACAGGGGCCATAACAGTGGCACTGGCCCCCGTCGGCCCCTGTCTAGACCCGCCCCTGTTTTGCACGTCAGAATCGGCTTTGTTGGCCAAGGCTGTGTGCAGAAACAAGGAATTTGGCTCCAGGTTGACACAACTACCCAAAGTGTGGAGGATGTGATATAATTGATAAACAATAGCAAACTGTATGCATGTTCACAGTTTTCTGTACTTGGGATGGTTTAAAGGCTGGTCGTGATTGTGCAACATGCTTCAGGCTGGAAGCTGCTGGTTTTTGTAGCTAGCTGAAGGTAAAAGTCTGAACAGTTTGTGTGCAGGATGTGTGGGGTCTGCAGAGATGTTAGCTGCCCTGTGCATGACCCCTGACCCCTGACCTCAAGTCCTGGATGTGGTAAATACAGCAACTAAACAATTTGTCGGTGTAGATTAACCAACAGAGACAAATACAGCAAAAATAGCAATTAGCTACAACTGAGCACCACTGCCTGAACTCTACAGAGGCCTTCATGCAGAGATTATCCAGACAAAAGAAAAATTATATACTTGTGAAAATGTTTATGGAAAAAAAAGATTAAAATGTTTAAAGAAAAATGGTCAAACATAAACTACGATATATTTAGAATAAGCTGCAACTGGGTACATTACATCGTGTTCTGATGCGGCAGCCATATTGCCGCTCTGCATTATGATGGAACATAAAACACTGGTTCATAGATGTCAGTTTAATAAAATAAGAAGATTTTTATCCTCTGGGCCCGTGACCTGCTGATTATCACATCCGCAGGTTTCATGTCCACATTTTAATCACCATGCTGCCACTTTGTGTCTTTATTTAGGCTTAAAAAATGCTTCAGCATGGAAACAAAGTGATTGCTGCGTTAATTGGAGTAAAAATCCGGATTAAAAACAGTCCCAGACATGGTCCAGAGTAAAGAGCTGACTCAGAACCCGGTCTTTCAGGAAGAAGTCATCTGCATCAGCACACTAACAGGATTTACCCAGAGGAACAGAACAGAGAAATCTTAAAATAGATTGATTGGACGTCTGGTTGCCCTTTAGTATTTCTACTTAAACGCTGCCGGTCGGTGGATTCGTCTAATTATCCGGCTGAGAAACGGCTGAACGGGTCTGTAATTGAAAAAGCAATAATTTGACTGTGACTGTCTGCGGATGCTGCAGCACAGGACGATCCGGTGAGTCAGGGCCGCTCCGAATCGCCTCCCAGGGACGGCCGGGAGTCCGAGTCCGAGCTGCTTCTTACAGCTTCTCATAAAAATCAATCCCCCTGCTGCCCTTTCTCTTTTTTTAGCCTTCACTGCAGCATTTTCTGCTGCCTTCATACCTGCTAAATATGTCCTTGAAGTTCCTGGAATCTTTTTGAATTCTGAAAACAAAAAATAACTGGAACAGGAAAAAAAAAAAAATCAAAGTAATTTAAAACTTGTATGTTTTCTTCCAGTTTCTTTAGCACACAGTAAAGGGTCCAGGAAAACTCTTAACAGCTCCCTTTAAGTCAGTGCGTGGGTGCAAACGGCTTGGTGATTAACAACATTCACATCAATAGTTGCACCAGTAAGTTACGCTGAATCTACTGTGAGCAGCTTTCAGGATGATTGAAGCATTAAAAGACAAAATAGAGACAATCGGTTCCACTGAAGAGCTTTGAGCCAGAAAAGTCACCTCATGAACTCCAGGCAATTAAAAAGTGACTAAAATGAAGTTAAAGTGATTGTTTTTATTAATTTTTATATATTTATATATATTCTGGAGGCTCGTTTCCCACAAAACCCCCCTAATGGTGAAGAGCTGAGGATGTTTCCCTGTCTTCAGTAGTTTTGGATTATATAAACAGGCGATGAAAAAGTTTTATCTTGTGGCGCCGTGCACTATAAACATTAGGCTGTACAGTTATACGTGACACTGACAGATTATGCAACCTGTTTATTTCTGGATCTATCACCATGTTTAAAATGTATAAACATGGTGATAGATCATGTCCTACAAACATAAAGACAGGCTGACTGTGGACTCATTGCTTTATAGATCAGGTCAAATCCAGACTCCTTATTTTAGTGTTTTTGTGTTAATTGCTGAACAAGATGAGATTTTTTTTTTCAAATCAGGATCAGTGACTATTGTGTCAGTCTAAGATAAATTGCTAAATTAAACTAAACTGTAATATTTATAAACCTGCAGTGACCCTAACACTGCGGAGCCAAGGGACCACTTTGCTGGACGATCATTTTGTTAAACTGAACTAAATGCTGAACTAAATTGCTAAACTAGCTATATATTCAAATGGGACATATGATGCATCTTTTTGTGTACTTAGAGTCTCTAAAAGTGCCAAAAATCTGAACGTACTCTGTCCGGCAGCTGAGTAGATATCTTCATATTTTTTTGGGGGTCATATTTTTCAAGCTGTTCAGTTTTTTTTCTGTTCTTTATTAAATTTTTTTGAACAATTATGTCACAGCATTTGCTTCTGAACTGATAAACAAAGTCGTGGACTTTAGGCTTACCAGTTTCGCAAAGCCGACATTTATATTTTTTCTGACATTATTTTGTAGTCCAAGCTGCAGGACGCCGAAGCTAAATTAGTCTCCCCACTCAGGTTCAAATCCTGCCAACAATGGCTGTGATGTATGTTATAATGATAAATAAAGATTATTACTTCTTAAACTTGCTTGGAAGGCCAGACCTGGCCAGTTTTAATCTTCTTCCACTTAAAGACACCATAGTGTTAGTCCAAACCCCTAGCACATAAAAAAGTGAGGACCTCTTTTAGGACTTCATGATCAGAAGTCACTTTACTAAAATGTATCGCTCAGCTACAAGAACACAAACACACTCACCGATACTTTTACAGGGCAGAGAGAAACTGAAACTGCATTTTAGTTCAGCCTGATCTGTGATCCAGATTTTCATCTCAGTGGATTATTTTATCCTTAAAAACTATTCTTACCAAGACATCCTTGCATATACAGTAATACAAACATTATTTGTATTTCTGTTAAATTATTTCTTTATGCTTTTACTCTACCGTTAATGCCACACAACACTGAAGCTGTCAGAAGCACCAAACTTAATGAGGGTTAAATAGGCCACGCCTCCTTAAAAAACACCAAATACAGATGTTTTCATCACAGCATGGGAATACCTGTGTGATTTTAGACATTTCAAGTGAAGAATAAATTTAGGAGTGTTCTGATTTAGTCCTCACAAGAAATAGCCTTTTAAAATTACATTTTACAGGAAATTCTTAATAGTCCATTAAATTTATTATTTAATTGCTGCATAGTCAAACACATAAAAAATACTGTTGTAGGATGTTCTAATTTCTTCACACGATTTTACAATTATTTCACTTTTTCATTCATATTATTTCTTGACATTGTGTTCTTTAACCAACCTGATCTGAAATGAGTTTCATGTGTCCCCCTGGGTTTCTCCTGGTCTTCCAGACGTCAGGACTTGTCACCTTACAGGTGTTTCAGAAGGTTTTGAATGTTTTATCCTGCTCTCCTGAAACGTTCACGGCTGAGTGGTGAGGACTTTGAGGCTGAGCTGGACATCGGAATGACAGGAGCGTTCTGAGGCCTCCAGAGTGGACATCAGAGTGGACCGGGTTGGATCCTCGCTGATGATGCCACACCAGGAGTTCCCAGCAGGATAGAAACATGTCTTTCAAAACTTACTAACAGTGTGTTTATGGAAGCAGCAGGAAAAATGGCAAGAAAAATAAACACCTGGGAACAGCAGAAAAGTCTGGCTTTTAGTTTGTGGTATCTTCATTTATACCAACGCTTTATATAGACGCTCTAGCGTCTTCAGGCGACATTGTGTTTTTATTCATGGAAACTACATCTAAAAAAAGCAAACTCACCACATTGGAAAGATAAGAGACATTATTTTTAAACTAAACAAACTAGCCTTGACTAAAATCACCTTATTGCTAAGCTACTCTTAGCAAACAGTAGTTTATTGAAGCGTACTACAAGTATAATTATTATTTCATACTTAAAATGAGGCAGTGTACTTGAAGTTTACTTTTTATAAGTATATTTCATATACTTAACAACATTATAGTGAAGTGTATTTAACTTATGCTGAAAAGAAGTCTAAGATGAAGTATATTAAAACTCGGACTTAAGCTTATATTTATAATTAAGTATATTTATATGTATAAAGGGTAAGCTAAACTAAGCTTATTGACATTATTGCTGAGCTGTTACCTGACCCTGTTAATCTTGGATAAGCTAAATGATCATGTTACAAAAATAAACAAAGAAATGTTACATTGCTAAATGTTGCTAAGCTAACTGCTAAGCTAAGCTAACTGACATCATTGCAAAGCTAAACAACGTTATCACTAAACAAAGTTACCTGACTCTGGTACTAACCTTGGATAAGCTAAATTACCATATTGCAAAACTAAACAAAGAAATGTTATCACTTAACTAAATATATTGACTTTATTGCTTCACTAAACTAAATTACCCTTTTGCTAACTCAAGTTAAGCTAAATTACCACATTGGAAAGCTGTTATTAAATAACCATATTGCTAAGATAACTAAACCCGTGACTAAGTGAGGCTAAGCTCAATTACCTTTTTAAAAAGCTACAATTGCTTAATGCTAAAGTAGCTACTAAGTTAGGCTAATAGACCGTTTTCTTAAACTACTGACCATTTTCCTGACGTCAGAACCATGTTGCTTAACTACCTCAAGTGATCCTGTTGCTATGCAAAGCAAAGCGGTGAATTAGATTTTAATTCCTAGACCTAATAAGAGTTAAAAATATAGTTTTAAATTAGTTTAGATGAAGTGTAAAAGGCAGTTAATTAGTTATAAAACAACCACAGGTGTGTTGTTTTCGCATCGTGTGGAAGATGAGATGAAATGACTCACAGTAAAACGATTTATGTGACGGATTCAATCTAAGAAGTTGGGCCTCATTAAACAAACACTCAATTAAAATGCCATATACCAAAATAAAACAAAATCACAGCACAACATTTTGTACCTTCTAGCAATCTGAAGAACTGTTTTCCCAACATGCTGCTGCACACTGGTCTGACTGCAGGTGCTGGAGTGTTTCCTGTTTACATAGACAGCGAGGAATCTTTCCTGCGGAGTCGCAGGGTCTTTGTCAGAGATCCAGCTGGTGAATAATTGAAGGCATTACAGCATTGCGTTATATCTGCATGATGTGGCCGACTCTTCAGCAGCACAGCCCGCATCTTTTATTCATTCACCTCATCCAACTTTTACTGCACGAGGTTAAAAGACACAAAGACAGCACATGTGGAGACGACCTCAACGACAGGAACAGCTCAGGAAGAGGTGAAGGAAATAAGAATATCATTTTATTTTACACAGCATTCCCTCTCCGTAGTATTAGGTCAGCAGTAACAACTCTAAACATTGTCAGAAAACTGGGTCTAAGCCAAGAGAGCAAGAAAAGGGTGAAACCAGAGTTGAGTTGGAATTGAAAACCTTGACGTCGATACAAATCCTGCCCAGTCTAGTCTGTGAAACTGCTAATTCTTACTAAATTGGGGGTAATTAAATCGGCATATATGCGATGCTGAGACAGGTTAACAAATGCAGCATATTCTGGATACTTCTGGGAGAAGTTCCCCATTCCTCTAAAAACCTTAAATTCAGATTAATTTATTTTTTAGATTCAGGGATTTTATAGAGGGAAGCTTTACTTGTTATTCTTTGTGCTAACTCTTCCCACAGCTGTCAGAATGAGCTGATCTCAGAGAGTGAAATCATTTTAAGGATGCGGGTCTGCAGGCAGCAGATTGGAGCATTAGTGAAAGTGTAGAGAAAGGCTTTTACGGGTTTTTATTGTTATCCCAGATACAGCTGAAGATGTGGGGTTAATGTCGACTCATTGTAGAATTATGACACAGAGGCGACCTCCACCAATCGCCTTCTCTGGTGGGAAAAAAAAGAACAGCACTTTATATTAAAGCAGAGGGTAAAAAAATGCACAAACACACATATGTGAACATATACAGATTTATATGTATTAATAGTCTATTTTTACAGGTATGAGTGTAAAACAACAGAAGGGTTTTAATAAAGTAGCAACTGGAAAAAAGGACAATACATCAACACTTTTTCTTGTTTTAAAATAAGAAAAGCTCTGATTGGTTATTTCTTACCGGGAGCGGTGTATTTCTGCAAATGGCAGTGGGACCACTGGGAGGAGCAAGGGGAGCTTGATTTTGTTCACAGATTATCCGTCTCATATTTTACTGAGACTTTTCACAGGCATGTTACTTTAAAACATACAATTTTTTCCCCCTTTAAAGCTGCAGTAAGACGTTCTGAGAAAACAGTGACGTAGCCCGAAAATTTGAACAAGGATACCTTACAGGTCTCTCCTCGTTGCTCTCTGCTATAATCAGACAAACAACCAATCAGAGCCAGGCTCTGATTGAGCTAATCTCACAGAGCCAGGCTCTGATTGGTTGTTTCCGACCGGGAGCGGTGTAATTCTGCCAATGACAGGAGCCAGAGGAGCTAAATTTTCTTCCACAAATTATCAGTCTCAGATTTTACTGTCAAGACATAGTGAGAGTTTTAACAAACATCTAAAAATAAATATACACAAGTTACCTACAGCAGCTTTAAAGGAGCAAAGCTGACATATTGCAAGGGTACTAGACACAACCTGTAACGATTACTGCAGGGGAACCCGATATTCAACCAGACACTGAGTTACGATTAAAAGGTTTATTTAGAGTGTTGAATAGCGGAAGGCTAGCGATGACAATCCTAGCAGGAAGCTTGAAGAAGTGAGACGTTCTGGCAACTGTGAGTAAACTGAGGCTGATATAAATAGCTGGCTAAACAGGTGATTACTAATTACTGGTAACAGGTGGAGCTAATGTAAGGAAGAGTGGTGACGACATGAGGTGGACTGAACTGATTGCTTATCTGCTGGTGGCTGAACAGTGACAGGGTAAACAGAAAATATCCTCTTAAGTCCAAAACCAAACTAAAACAGAACCATAACTGTGACACAACCAGCTGCTTTAGCATTTTGGGCAGGACACACAGAAAACAATGCTGCAAAGTAGTTTGGTGTTGCTATAGAAACTGGGTCGTCGCGCAAGAGTTTAATAATAAAACAAATCTTTGCTTTGTTTATTAACTTATGACAGATAAATTAATGTCATTAATCTAACCGCTGTCGGGTTTATTGGAGACGGACCAGAAGTCGAGTACAGAGAGTTGGTCGGCAGCGTTGTGGCAAAGTGTGGAAATAAACGTCTCATCTAATAGATTTCAGGAGAATCAGGAGGATGTCACGACTTTTTCCACCATGGGGGAGGAAGTGGAGGTGTATCAATACCTGGGTGTTCATGCAAAGGAGAAGGGTAACAGGAGCACATGCTCACCCGACTCTGTGCATCATTAATAGGTCCAAAAAGATTTCTGTGGTTAATGCTGAGGTCCACATCTTGATTTTGGTTCTGGAAATTATGGATTCCTAAAGTAACTACAACGATTTGCAGCTTTTGTCTTAGATAATCATGCTAATTTCGAAACAACACAATACAAGCCACATGTTAATTAGTGTGCTAGCTAGTTAGCATTGTTAGCGTGTCAGCATTGTTAAAGAGGATTTTATCAGTTTTCATTTTTGTTTTATTATGTTTTTATTGATTATTTTGAAATGTTATTTCGTTTGTCTTTAGTTTTTTGTACTTCTCTTAACATTCACGTGACCATTCATCTGAAATGTTTATTTCTTCCCTGTTATTGAAGGCTTTGGTACCATGAATGAGGGATCGGGTCTAATGAATAATTCTGTGATCTGTTGGCTGGTATTTGTCACTTTACTCACTGTTTAGAAAGAAAAACAGCACCAAAGCCCATGAAGCTGCAGTGGAACCAAATTCTGATTTAAACACGCCTTTC
This sequence comes from Fundulus heteroclitus, assembly GCF_011125445.2. Lineage (NCBI taxonomy): Eukaryota > Metazoa > Chordata > Actinopteri > Cyprinodontiformes > Fundulidae > Fundulus > Fundulus heteroclitus. The sequence continues at coordinate 955,993 of NW_023396835.1, read as the reverse complement.
TAGTTTTATTGCATCTGATTTACTGAAACCTGAAGGACTGCTAAGGCTTAATGATGTACCAACTATCCATTAGCAAAACTAATTCACTGTTTTATAGGTTTATAGACTCTAGATACTAGATCAAAAGTTTAAAGTAGAAAGAGACATTAAATTAGGCATTGACTAAATAATTTTCCTTATTAACATAATTTAATATGCTACTGATTAATTTGTGTGGGCCTGGTACTCATTTACATAAATTTTGTATATATTGTTATGTAGTGTTGTTACTTTTAATGATTGCACCTCATAATTTCTTTGTTCTGTTTTACTATACATTGACTATTTATCCATTCATGCGTTGGCAGCTATTGCTGGTGTATCTTGACCTTCTTGAGATGAACGGTGGATTTTCCTGCGTGAATCTGACGGACGTGGACTTAGAGCCGCCATGAATCAAGCTGCTGACATGAAAAATGAGTCCAGCTGTCGTCTTGTGGAGGACGGAGCGGCTGCAGGACTGACACCGGATCAGATCTGACAATTCAGCACAAACGCTGAAATAAACACATCAATCTCCCTCTGAGTGGCATTAATCAACACGGGACCTCCCACAACAACGACAGGTGCACAAACATGTGTGAACAAACCCGGAGCTGAAACCAGAAGCCAAAAGGTTTTACCGGAATCAGAATCAGACATACTTTAATAATCCCAGAGGGAAATTACTGCTTATTACCTGGTGAAGCTTCTATGGTAAGCGTCCCTTGGCTCTGCATCATGTTGATTTCAAGTTTAACAGGAGCGTCAGGGATTCTGCTTTGAGGGATGGAACTGAAAAAAAGGGTTACTGAACAGCTACAGTCGACCTCTGGACATATTGAGAGACATTGATTGCTTCAATGTGAAAATCAACGAGGATTAGTTTGACTTTCAGATCAAATATTTTACGGCCTTGATTGTTATTTTTTCAGTGTTAGGAAACCGGCAGCCAATCACCAGGGTAGGACCTTGGCAGAGGAGTATTAGAGGTAGAAAAGGTGTTTATCTTTGTTGTCCAGAGAAATTCTGAGGGTTTTTTTTCTGCAACACTGCACCAAAAACCAAAGAATCATGCTAAGAGACCCCCCCAGCCTGCCACCCAGCTTCCATGGTGAACCACATAAGATGGTCTTTATTGATCTCACAATATGAGCCAGCTTGTCGGCCAGCTTGTCGGCTCATACAAGAAGGTGCAGAGTAGGGAAGGTGCATTCAGTTATATACAGTGAATCTTCATATCTACAATGGATCAAAAAGAACACACACAAAAAAAATACAAAAAGAAATAGGAATGGGCATATGATGTCTCATTTACATTCATAGTGATCTTTACATTCATAGTGATCTTTTTATATATATATATATATATATATATATATATATATATATATATATATATATATATATATATATATATATATATATATATATATATGGGTTCTCTCCGGGTACTCCGGCTTCCTCCCACAGTCCAAAAACATGACTGTTAGGTTAATTAGCTTCTCCAAATTGTCCTTAGGTGTGAGTGTGTGCGTGAATGGTTGTTTGTCCTGTTTGTCCCTCTGTGTTGCCCTGCGACAGACTGGCGACCTGTCCAGGGTGTACCCCGCCTCTCGCCCGGTGAACGCTGGAGATAGGCACCAGCAACCCCCGCGACCCCATGAGGGATAAAGCGGTTTGGAAAATGGATGGATGGATATATATATATATATATATATATATAAACATATATACATATATATACATATACCTATTCGCCTGCATACATACGTACCTACATGTATATATGTGCATATACATACGTGCATACATGTGTACTGACATATGTTTAGGTGTTGACAGCAGCAGAAGTCACTACTTCAGGATTATTGCACATTAGTTATTACAGTTGTGGTTACAGTTGTTGTTGTTAACATACCAACATCCCTAACTGCAGGTGGAGGAGGGTTACTGCAGCTTGTTCAGGCTGCGACTGGCCGAGTCCCAGAAGCAAAGGCTAGACAACCAGACGCTTGTCGCAGATTTTCCCCCAGGCCTGCTGGCCTGAGGGTTCCCTGGTTTCACCAATCCAGGCTGTTCGCAATCACTGGACCGCTCCTCCGAGGCCAATTTGCCATGGGAGACCTCACCAGAAGCTGAAGTTCTGGACACCATAGTTCTCAGGATCATGAGGCACAAATATCCTCCACCCCATTATGGGGGGGTTCCCCTCCTGGACCTGTTACCACGCTGATCCGATCTCAGATAAGTGGAATAAAAACTAGATGGATGGAACCGGCAGTGTTTGCTAATGATCGTTCATAGACGTTTTCATGAATTTTTAACCTTCTATGGACTAAAAACCAATGAGAACAAGAATAATATAGAGTAAAACTTCCTTATAATGTAAAAAAACAAACAAAAAAAACCCCAGAAACAAACAAAAACGACTATGCAGCTTCCACTTTTCTCAAGCTCTTAAAATGTTTTCTGTGCTCCAATCAGCGGTCCGCTGTTGACTTTTTCCTTCTTCCAGACAGTCCTAATGTTTATGGATCAGTCAGCATTGATTTTCAATTTTCTCCCAGTTTGAACATTGCCATCTTTCTCTCCCACAGACAGCTCTCTGATCATGGTGTCTGCTAACAATAAGAGCCGCTGGAACTGAGTAAAGAGGCTGTCTTATTATTTGTTCTGAGGAATTGTTAACGTTTTATTCTGCAGAGATAAAGACTAACAGGATGCAGCAAAAATACCTCTTTAAATCTGAGGGGATTTACTCATAATTTACAGATAATTTCAGCGTCTGAAAATGATCTGACCCACAGGACTGGAGAACTGTTGAGCTTTTGGATCTTGAACGAGTAGACGTGAACGTTAGCTTTAGCATTCAGTTGCTAGTTCCCACTCCATCTTTCCATCACTCATGAATGGGATTAGCATACTGTTAGCATGCCTTGAGTTTGCACGTGAAGCTACCAGGAACCCGTTGTTCTCCAGCCAGAACCTGTAGGGCCCGTTTTCACAAGTTGCTCAGAGACGAGTAAAGATATGGCAGGAAGCAAACATCACTGAAAAATCACATAATTTAAATCTCCAAGACTGGGCCAAGAAACGTCTGAAGAGAGATTTTCTAAGGTTTTATGGACTGATGAGATGACGTGACTCTTGACAGACCAGAGGGATGGAGAAGCTCAGATGACAGCAAGGTGGAGTGGGGGGGGGGGGGGGGTACTGGCATGACCTGTTATTGTCAATTGGTAAAGTTAACTGGCTGGACCTTGAAGATAGATTGACAATAAACTCCCAAACCTACAGCCAAGTTCTAGAAGAAACTTTGTTTAGGCGACGGTAAAGTCTAAATTTTTCAAGTAGACTACGATTTTTAATTAATAAAAAAATAATTGATCTTTTGTTTTCTCGTCAAAAGTGAAGAGTGAAGTCTTTTAATGTAAGGGCAGATATGGACACAGCCTTCCTCTGATTGGTTACTTCTCATGGTGCTGCTGCAGAGTAAAACCCGCCGTATGTCTGCTCCTGTCCTTGGCCCAGCAAAGTTGAAGACGGGGGGAGGAGCTGGAGAGAGGTTGAATAATTCATCTCGGAGCGAGAAGGAGAAAAGATGGAGAGCAGAAGAGGAGGACAGGAAAAGTAAAGTCTGATGAAGTTCAGGACTGAGAATCTTTACAGCTGAATCTAACAGCAGGAATTTCACAGATCTGGAAGCATCAGAGCGGCGTTCCCACGCTGTGTTGGCGCAGTGATAATATAATAAAGCTGCAAATATCTGAGATTGATCGCACATGTAGGTATGTGGGACCCATCACCCCAATGGAAGAGGTTTATGATTCCATAATCAACAGCTTGGACTTTTTATTAATGCATCGGATTGACCTTTAGAACCTCCTGGATGATTGCAGATTCAACCGCAGACACTCAGGCTGAATTATGCATGTGGCTGGAGCGTCTGTCACGTAGAAATGAGGCTAACAGTAGTTTGTGTACAGTGTCTCATCGATCGAGCGCTTATCATAAAACCTTAAGTCAGAAATAAAACACACAGCGCTGAAAATGTGGGTCACGCTGGTAAAAAATCTATCGCAAATTTCCCTGCTTCATCTTATGTAGACAACAGATAAAGTATGAAGAACAATGGAGCGTTTTCTTCAGACGTTACATGAGTACGGCGGATGTGCTGCTCACACCTTCCAGGCAGAGTAACTGGAAGGAAATGAAGCATCTGACCACAAAGACCAGCGGGTCAGGATGAGCGAAGCCTCAAAGAGCTCTGAGCCCAAAACCACGTTGACATAATGCTCCCAGTGCCATAATAACTGCAAGTTAAATGAGTTGTTAAATGTTACCGATGATGGTTTCCCAGCTGCCTGCAGCCAGCGTTGATGAGAAATTATGGCCTTGTGTGCAAACAATGGCTCAGATGCCAACAGTGATGCTGCGTTATCGCAGAGGGAGAATACCAGACACGGCTGGACTGGACTTGCTTCAAAGACGAATATCAGAAGAAAAATACAGTAATTAAAGACTTTGTTTCAAATGTTTCCTAAAATTGGTAAAAAAAAATCTGTTTTACCTACAACTGACTTTAACATAGCTGATGTTTTAGGTATAAATTACATATGTTAGGACGTCCTAATAGTGACAAGAACTGTCCACACTAGGGTTGTCAAAAGTATCGATACTCAAAAAAGTATCGATACTAAAACATTGTATCCGGATACAATACTCATTTTCAAAAGTATCGATACCGCGGTGTGGGGGGTGTTTTTTTGCCAAGTCCCCCAGAAGCGGGGGACTTGGCAAAAAAATCTGCAAGCAGCAAAGAAAATTCAGGCCAAAGCTACCACCAGTGGCACCTAAACAGTCATTCACCTAGAGTGCAGAGTAGAGGAAAATGCATTTTCTGAACACTGTGGTTGAATAATTCTGTGCACTTTTCAGTTTCAGACTTTTTTTGTAACCGGTGCAGCTGCTGAGAATACAGCTTTTATTTTTGTTTGTTAACTGCTTTGGCTAGTGTCATTGTTATGTGTGTAAAGCATAGCCTAGGAAGGAACACTTTTTTTTAATCAAGCTTGCTTAATATTGTGCACAGCATACAACCTCAAAATAGTGTTCTTATTGTTTATTGTATATATTTATTTATTTGTATTTTATTTATTAATAAAAATATTTCTGTTACATTTTGGGGTCTTTGTTTTTATTCTTGTGGTATCGAAAATGGTATCAAGTATTGAATATATTGCTGAGTATCGATATCGAGTTGAAAATTTTAGTATTGTGTCAACCCTAGTCCACACTGACTGATTTCATTAACCTTTGATTAATTTTACACCAAACTATTTTATTTTATAAAATTCACATCACGATTGATCGTAATAAACAGTTCCTGATCCGAACTTTGCTTTCTTGAAGTTGTTTTTGTTTCTTCTTACCCCTTACAGTAGGTGAAGCTGACGAGTAACACATTTGTTTTGCCTAAAAATAAAACACGTATTCATTTTCTATAAAATGTGAAAGCAGATGCAAATGTGTTTTATTTCAGCCAGCTCAGGACGAATGCCACGATTTATTGCTTTGCCAGCAGACGTCAGAGCAGGAGATTTCTCATCAATAAATAACGAAGCTGAGCAGAAATCTGCTGCCAGCAAAGTACAGATCCGTTTATGCTGTCAGTTATCTACTGAGATCTGGGTCAAAATAATTAATAAAGATGTTCTTCTGTACAACTGGAGAAAAAGATATAACCAAACTGTCCATTTAATCAAGAAAGTCATTTTTTGGACTTTCAGTGAATGCTGGAAAAATATGAGGACCCAGAATTTCATAACAGACGCTGGTATTTGCTGAGAATATGTTTGCTGTATATGGAGCGTGCAGTAAAAGCACAAACATCTGGATCCCCTGTATGGTGCATACAGCACAGGCCAAATATAGCCTGGGTAATAAAAGAGTGAAACTGTCAGGATGGCAGAAGGATTCCTGCAGGCCCAACCAGGAGGAGGGGGAGGAAGAGGAGGAAGAGGAGGTGTGACCTCTCAGCGTTTTAAGGTGACAACTCGGAGGAAAGTGAAGACCCAGGAGACCTCGGAGGAGATTCAAGGGTAGGGGAGCGAGTTTGAGAATAAGTTTAAACCCAAGTCCTCTGGGCACAGAGAGGGTTCTGATCAAAGTCTGGCAAAGAGACTGGATCTGAGGGGGCTGGAGGGAGCGTTACAAGGAGAAAACAACAAAGCAATCTACAACCGCAGCCAAGAAATAGAAGCAAACAGGCCACAGGCAAAGCTCAGGTCAGCCATTTTCCTTCAGCTGCAGTTTAAAAGTAAAAGAAACATCAGGGAAGAGAAGACATCAGCATTTTAGTAGTCGAAGAAATGATGATAGGAATAATTTTACCTGAGGTCTCACAGCAAAGTCAAACATACCTAAACAGAGGGTAGGACTTTTCTTAAAGTGATCTTAGTTTGAAAAGAGAGAGATATAATTACTCATGGGGAATTTAAGCTACCTGCTGTACAAATATTCATCAGTCGAGCTAATCGCTGACTTTACTGTCAAATTAGCTATTAACTAAGAGTTAGGATAACATTTAATCTAATATCAGAATAACGTCGAACTGCCAAGTTTTTCTTCCACTTTGCTCCCAATGAAGAGATTTTAAATACAAAACACATAAAATAAACAGAAATATTGTATATTGATATGTAAGTAATGCGACATATATTAGTTTTAAATGGTACATCATACTGACCAGCATGAACCAAGGAGTAAACATTACCGTCTATAGCCACAAGAGGGCGCTCTAGGCCTGTGAAACCTATAAAAAACACTTAACAATGAATTGAAACATTAACTTATAGGCAACAAAGACTGAACAAACGTTTGTATGTTGTTTCTCAGTCTGCATTCACACAGCGGAGCGTTGTGTGGTGCAGCTTGAAGGACTCAGACCGCCACAGAACCTGTTACTGGGCTGTCTGTGAAGCTAACAGCAGCTAGCGCTAGCTTATAGCTCTGTTGTTCAGGCGGGTTACAACTTCTCTGATGTACGTGAGCTTTATGTTGCTCTGAAACATCTGTGGTGTACAGTTAGCTTAGCACGTAGCACCGTTACGCTCACGGTCTAATTTCAGTTTGACAACTTTCAGCGTAACGGGCTGATACGTTGAAATGAGAACTTTCTGGGTTGGTGGCTTGTTGAGCTAATTTACCACATTCAACCTCCCAGGCCTGTTTCATATCATTCAGCCCATTAAGGAGGCGGCTGTGTTTACCAGATTAAAAGTCAGTTATTAGTCGTGGATTGAGTGAAATAACTTTCTAAATAACTGCAAATTATAGTTTGAAAAATACGGTATTAAAGTGACAACATGGCATCTTTTTATGGAGGCATACAGAAGTCATTTACTGCAACTAAAGGCCATCAGGTAAGGTTAAAAAACAATTAAAGTGAGGGTGGTTTGAATGTTTCTCCATATGTTACGGCAGATTTAAGTAATATTTATGTCCATCCTGTTGGTGAGGGGTCAATTATATCTGGTCTTGATATTTAAAACTAGTGTTGCGCCGATGCCATTTTTTGGCCACGATACCGATACCATCTGTTTGAAATTGATGTGTGTGTATATATGAAGAACTGCATACTACTTAGGGTAGTAGAACTTTTTATTGCCTACCTGGAATGGGTGACAATAAGTTTAATAAACTTTTGGCTCTCAAAGGCCAAAATAGTGCAACTTTCATGAACGTATATAACATGTATAATACTAGTCGGGAGAGAGAAGGCTGCTTTCAAGTGACATACAAACATCAAAATGGTATCGGTTTCTATTTGTTGGTACTCGCCGATACCGATACCACCATTTTAGTGCTGGATCGGGGCCCTGTCCCATACTGGTATCGGTATCGGTGCAACACTATTTAAAACATGCATTTATTCTGTGTTTTACCAACTTGGGGCAAAGCATAGCCTCAGTACTTTTTTTATTTAGACAAAATAAAGTAAAATACCAGAAATGCTCCAAAACAAGATATTTTTTAATGAAATCCTAAAACAAAATCTGACTTTTCTGACAGAATCACATGAAGTTTTGTTACTCCTAGACATTTATTTTGCTGTAAGACAATGTTTAAAAAAATCACTAAACCAGACCTGAAACATTCCATCAAGATTTTCCTTTGCATTTCTTCAGGCGCTCAGAACTAGAGTTGTGTATTTTTATTCCTTAAAACACCTTATATGAGTGGAGGGACCTCAGGGTCGTCTAAAAAACCCTCAGAAAGGTCGTCTGGGTGAACGGTCCTGGACGTTTCCAGCGGGCCGTCTCCGCTGCTCCGCACGATGTTTGCGATATCAACAGAGGTACGCTTACTGGGATCCACCTCCAGCCTCTCAGGAAGTTTATTTTTTCTGTCAAGTGAAAAACAGGAAAAGGGTTGTTACAACAAGTTTAGATGCTGATACTCTAAACGTGAAAGCGTCTGTGTTTTATGCTGGTGAAGATTCTCAGTCATCCAGGTCATGGTCATTCCAAAAAAAGTAAAAACAAAACAACTGGACTTGTTTTCTGAAGTTTGAAGACGTTTTGCTTCCTATCCAGGAAGCTTTCATAATTCAAAAAGTCTGAAGTAATGTGGAGTAACAAGCTTTATACCATTGCAAAACAAAGGCCTTGTAATGACTTAGATAACATGCAGATTCAGCAGAAATTGGTCCACTCCTTTGTAACAGGGCGTCGTTAGGGTCATTATTGGCCTATTGGTTGTTTTAGGCCAATAACGACCCTAACGACGTCTTCAACTACGAAAATCAAGTCCAGTTGCTTTGTTTTTACTTTTTTTGGAACGTCTGTGTTTTAGTCTTATTTGCTGTGGTAGAAACGAGGCTCCGTAGACAGCAGCAGTAAATCAGTTTCCCTCTCTTCTCCAGACACGGAGCACGTCTGCAGCCTGAACCGCCGCTAAACTGACGGTCGTGAAAAACAAAGATCATGACTGAGAGAAGCTGAGTGAGAGTTGCTGATCTTCCTGAAAGCGTGGCGCTCTTCTCATATAATCTGTGCACAGCGTCTGACTGCAAACAGCAGCGGGAGAAGAAAACCATCATTGCCTTCTGCCGCTTGTTTATTAAGAGGGGAATTAAGCTTCCAGAGGAGAAGCTGTATGGGAAGCACAGGAAAGCAGGAAAGTTACCATCTGAACCAGAGAAACGGGTTTCATCTGATAGAGAAGAGACCAGGCTCCGTTTTAAATCTGCGTTTCTTGTCCAGACTGAGGCAGCTCTGAATGTTGTCGGTGTGAGAGAACCTAAAACGAGCGTTTAGCTCCAGCGGCTTCCTGAACAACGGTCAGAATCCTAAATAAAGCCCAGAGGGGTGTGAGAAGACAGCATGGCTGACGACGTCTGCGCTCCTGTGAGGTCATCGCTCCAGCTTCGCTAACGAGACTCTAATTGAGTTGTTATGGGACGGGCGGGTTCTGTTCAGTGTCTGCGGATCGACGGCGGATCGGGTTTAGGAGGAATCTGATTGTTGGATAAGATAAGAACCAGACAGGGAGAAGGTCGATGTGACGACCTGAAGGTCAGGAACTGTTGATGTGTTCTGGGCTAAGCAGCCGCTTCATTAGGTCCAGATGGCTGGTAATGGCTCAGACCCTTCAGAACCTCCTGGGTTCTTCAATAACGTATCAGGACCACAGCAGGTGTGTCAGCCGCACAGGAATATCTGTCCTAAAGGTTGCTGGTGAAGATTCTCAGTCATCCAGGTCATGATCATTCCAAAAAGAAGTAAAAAACAAAGCAACTGGACTTGTTTTCCGTAGTTGAAGACGTTTCGCTTCCTCTCCAGGAAGCTTTCTCAATTCAAAAAGTCTGGAGTAATGTGGAGTAACAAGCTTTATACCATTGCCAAACAACGGCCTTATAATGGCTTAAATAACATGCAAAAGTCCTAAAGGTTCTGTTACTGAGATCTGGGGATCGTGGAGCAGCTGTTTACACAACAAAGAACGGATTCATGCTTTCATGTTGTTTAAAGTTCAGAAGATCCAGAAAATGTGAGATTGTCCGGCTCGTCTTTTCTCTGATTCAGTTCTGGTGAGTCTGTGTGAATTTCTCCCTGATTTCCTGTTCTGAGCTGACAGGAGAGCCACGCAGCGCTAAGATCTGCTGCCGTCCCTTTTCATGGTTCCACGATATCCGGTTTCCTGTTTGGACCCAGGCGGCCCGATCTCCCCGGACACCAACACGGCCTTTTCCTCAGCGTGCCCATATTTCCTCTGTGAACCTTGTGTGGGAACATCCCAGTAGATTCAGCCGTTTATGAAACACCAACAACCACGCAGCTCTTAAAAGTCAACTAAACCCCCGTCCTCTATTCTGACGCTCAGTTTGAACTTTTAAATGTTTTTTAAGTCTGTGTTTGAGTTGACGGGGAGTTTAGGAGGAGTCCTGGCACAGTTTGTTGTTGTTTGGGATGAGACCTTTCTTCCTGAGAGAAGGAGAAGTTTCTGCTTGTTGTGACGTTATTGTTGGAGCTGTAGAGACGTCCAGAGATCTGTTACATCCTGCGACTTCAGATCTTCATCATTTAAACAAACGCCCCAACATCAAGGTGCCCTAATAGAGGATTTAGCTACTGAGCTTGTCAGTATTCTGGCAAAATTATGTATATAGACACGTTTATCACAGAATTTGATTGGTAAAGGAATATTTTTCTTTTTACAATATTGCTCTAAAGAACGATCTTGTCCCACTGATTATTGCGAACATAGAGCTCCACAGTTACAGTTTACCCACAGCTTTTCATCAGACTCCCGAACCAAAACCAGCATTCTATGCCAGGCATGTGCTCACGATGCGCTGACTTATACTATAACAGTAAATCCATTACTAGACTGTCGTCACGAATGGTTTTTACATGAATAGAAAGTGAATGTGTCAGGAAGGTAATTAAATACGGTTGTTACCATTAATTACAGATATGCTGACACCAACAGAACCGATTAATTGTTTCATTGTGGTTTAGCTGCAGAGCTTCTAACAGGACTTAATTACCTTTTAGAGCCAGAAATAGAAATCTTTAGGATAACTCAGATTTATGGCGTACAGTAATCTGCAGAAAGCTGAGATGATTGAGCCTCACGTTGCTCTGCACTGCAAAAACAGATCTAAAAATAAGCTAAATGTTCTTAATGGTCCTTGATTTAAGCAGGTAAATAAGATTATTTGCCAATGGAATGAGTATTTTGACCCCTAAAATAAGATAATTAGACATCCTGCACTTGAAATAAGATGATGGAGATGAGTTGTTCCTATTTTAAGGTCAAAAATCCATTGGCAGACCATCTTATTTACCTGCTCAAATCAAGGACAAATACACACATTTTAAGAACATTTTACTTATTTTAAATTCTGTTTTTGCAGTGTGTGGACCACGGTGACGCTCTGACAACTTATCGGACGGTTCTGACCTTTGAGGAAGTGTCTTTTATTTATTCCTTTTTACCATTTTTAAGTTTTGTGGGCAAACGAACCATCAGGACTCTGAATTTGGCTCCTTTTTTACTCCCACAGATCAGCTTCACAGACAGGAAGCTGCAGGTTGGACATAATGTGTGATATCCAGTTATTCTTCTCTCCTTGCTCTGCATCGTCCACTTCAGGCCTCATCCTGTCCTTCAGATCCAGTCCCGCTGGTGTCGGCTGCACTGAGCTATATAATACAATGGAGTGCTGATTTTGCCGAAAAACTGAAGTCACTGGCCGCCATCTTGCTACTCCCTACTCTCACAGAATCCCACAGGATTTGGTTGCAACAACAAGCAGTTTTCTGGCTGAGTGAAAACGTTTCACAGGTAATTCTACAGTCAGTGGATGTACTAACACTATCAACTACTAGGAAATTAGGTGCTGAAATATTTTACATGTTATTCATATTAAATATATATATATATATATATATATATATATATATATATATATATATATATATATATATATATATATATATATAAGTATATGTATATGTATATATATATATATGTATACACATATGTAAATATATGCTTTTGTATATTGTTATTTATATATTTATAAATGTTAAACATATATATTTAAATGAATAAAATGCTAAATATTTCAGCACATGACTTTCTCAGTACTTGATAGTTTTAAAACATAACATAAAAGTATATGGCATTTGACATTTTAAAAGTCTTAAGTCCCCCCTGAACATGAGAAAATCCTCGTTATTTGATGCTGTAGCGCACATATTCCCTAGTTACTGGGGGGAAATAGGGAGTACCAATATGGCGGCTGGTGGCTTCACAGCGACTCGTTCTAACAGGCAGCGATTAGCACTCCAGTGTATAATATAGCTCAGTGGTCGGCTGCAGGAAAAATGCATCAGCGGCAGAGCCTGGGGTCAAAGGTCGTACACTTGCAGCAGCTTCACTGAGCCTGATGGCGCCGGCTGAAGGACAGGAAGCGGCTGTCATAAAAGGAGAACGGTGATGGCGTGATGATGGGGGTTTCTCCAGGCGAGGGCCCCGAATGGAGCAGCGTGAGCCGTAATGGCCGCTGAGAGGTGAAGCCCTCTGACCAGACGACTGCAGGTGAGGAGAGGTCCACCTGAGATGTTCAGACCTTCAGCGTTATGTGTTCAGGGTTTATTAGTGAAGCGGAGCGCTGCTGGATCAGCCAGAGGAGCGGAGGACGTTCTGAAGCTCCGTCAGGCTGTTGTTCCACCGATTAATTTGTTTTAGCCTGTTGGTTTCTGCTCAGAGGGCCAGAGTCACTTTCTCTCCTCCCCCCAACAATAAAAAAAAAAACATCAAGGAGGAATGGCTAATATTATCTCTGTTTAAGAAAAACTGTATGTTTGGAAATACAACCTGTAACTCCAGAATGTGGAAAGCATCTTGTAATTTCTAAAATGATCAAATGTGACTTTTTTTATACAGTAACTTGTAAAATCAGAGACAGTAAACTAAAATTCATTATTTCTGTCAAATGAATCTGTATCTTTTGTAAAAGCAGCTCGGGAGGTTCGGGGAAAGTAACCTTTAACTTTCTGAAAGCACCGTGTTATTTCTGAAAAGGAAATAAATCAAAGTAACATAAACTGTGAGTTGAGGGAAAGCTGGGCGTGTCCAGTTAATTCTGGAAAAGTTACCCTGCATGTTCAGGGACAGGTCAGGGATTAAGTCCACAGATTCATCCACTGCAAAAAGGGAACTAAAAGTAAGTGAAATTTACCTGAAATCATTGTATTTTTCCTTGATTTGAGCAGGTAAATTAGATCATTTGCCAATGGAATGAGATTTTTGCACTAAGGATCAATTCATCTCTAAAATAAGATTATTAGATTTCCTGCACTTGACATGAGATGGAGATGAGTTGTTTCAATTTTAAGTGCAAAAATCTTATTCCATTGGCAAATGATCTTATTTACCTGCTCAAATCAAGGAAAAATACAATCATTTCAGGTAAATTTCACTTAGTTTTAGTTCCCTCTTTGCAGCGTAACGAGCCTGTTCCCATGGAGCAGCCAGTGAATCACAGAGAAGAAGTTTTACCTGCAGGCTCAGATGCAACTTTAGCATCGGACCCATTTTAGACCCGCTGCTGCGCTCAGGAGCCTCGTAGTTCTGATTAAACTATCCAAGAAAGCCGAGAGGCTCCGTGTCAGAGCAGCTTTTGTTCAGGAAGTCTCTGTTCAGCTCGTTTGGAAGGTAAAGTAAAAGTTTTCCTGTCAGCGGACACTTGATTACCGGTTCTGGTCGTCTGCGGAGCCGCTGCAGCGCTGGCTCTGTCTCTGCGGACGTGGAGTCGTCTTCTTCACGGCGAGTTCTCCCCCGGCCTGAAGGAACGAGGAGGACAAAGATCAGCGGGACGCTCTGATTATTCTGCTGAGCTGTAGGACGTAAGCGGAGCCACGCAGCTGATTAATAGCTGCAGCTTCACTTATCGCTCGCCTCTGTTTATAGACGCGACAAAGAGTGAAGCTGAAAGAGGAAAATAGTGACTGTCACTGGTCGCAAACCAAATGTGTGGAAGTTTTTCCTTTTAACAACAAAAAGGTGCATTTTGGTGTTTTTCTTTTTCCGATGCCGCCACCTACGTTTGGAAATCTTCACTTAATAACGCGATATTTGGCCTGCAGCAATAACAGCAATCCCAGAGTCATCAGCAGATCTGTGGGTCTGAGAATGCAGAAAGTAGCTGCTGCTGTCAGGAACGTCTGCGCCGTCGTTTCTGCACCATGGAGGGAACAAAACACTGGATGTTAGTTCAAATGAACACGTTATCCTGTCAGGCACCTCTGGTTAAGGTTTATGTCTCATTAATTCTGCCCGGTGTTTATTTATCCGTCCTGCTGCTCCAGCCTGTCTGCTCCTTTCTCTCTTTTCCACATTTTGATTCCACCTCAGACTTTAATGTATTTAACTGGGACTTGTTTTGTGATTCACAAACACAGACTAGTGGATATTTATGCAGAAAGGGTCACATGATTCACATTTGTTGATTTATGAATGAAATCTGAAAAAAAGGCCTTTCCATCTGGAGTCGTCCACACTGCAAAAATCTTCTTGAAATTAGTGCAATTGTCCTTGATTTGAGCAGATAAATAAGATGATTTGCCAATGGAATTAGATTTTTACACTTAAATTAGGAGCAACTCATCTCCATCATCTGATTTCAGGTGCAGTATATCTAATTATCTTATTTTAGGGGTCAAAATACTCATTCCATTGGCAGATCATCTTATTTACCTGCTGAAATCAAGGACAAATGCACTAATTTCAAGAAGATTTTACTTATTTTTAGTTCTGTTTTTGCAGTGCAGGTTTACCGTGACACCCCCAAATAAAGTCCAGCACGTCTAGAAGTCACCTGATCAGTAAGGAGTCCCAGTCTGTGTCCTTTATTCTGAGTTTAAATGCTGCTGTCCTGTTTCCAGCTGCATGAAGACCAGAGGAGCCAGCAGACGGGTCAGGGAGGAAGTTCTGGTCCAGTTTAAAACAAGCTCATGTTCTACAACAACATCTCAGAGCTCTGATCAATCCCCCATCACTGAGAGATAGACGTCCACCTGCACTGACAGGCTGGACAAGGAGAGCATTAATCAGAGAAGCAGGAGGCCCACGGTGCCTCTGGAGGAGCTGCAGAGCCTCTCAGCTGGTCAGCTATGAGTCGTGAGCTCCATAAATCTAGTCTTTATGCAACAGTCGTGACAAAAAAAACACAAAAAGTCCCGTTTTCAGCTTTCTACCAGCTGGGCTTCTGGTCAGTTGAGACCAAAATGCAACTTTCTGATCAAGGGTCAGAGCTAAAAGTTCCCATTTCCCTGAACATAGCATCCCCTGGGTGAAACACGGCTGTGGCATCATCATGATGGGGGGGGGGGGGGGGGGGTTGCTTCAGCAGAGAGAGGGAAGCTGAACATGTGCAGCCAGAAGGGTTTAGATCAAAGCAGAGCCATGTGTTAGAATGGCCTAGTCAAAGTCCTGACCTTAACACTTGAAGGTTGATGTTCGCAGACTTGATCTCATGTGAGCCTGAACTATAAGCTGCTGGAGACGTTGGCCAAATCCTTCTCAGCTCTTTATTTATTATTAAAGTGTTTATTATTTTTCAGAACATAAGTATATAACCCCTCCCAACCCCCCTCACAAAACAAAACAAAAACCCCAAAAAACAACCAAAGCAACCAGGCCAGCGCATATCAAATCAATAAGTTTCACAGAAAATTGACATTTACAAATATCCTCGATGTTAGCAGAAACATCCACAGTAAACAATACTTTCAAAACAGATGTTCATCAAAGAAGTTTACTTGTCCCAGTATTGCAGGAAAGAAAATAGTTCCAAGATTTCTTGAAGTTTTCTAAGTCATCATTTAGCTTAGCCAGCATTTGTTCATATGACACCATTTCCAACATTAATCCCAACCAGCTTTTAACATTCGGAACAGTTGAAGATTTCCATAGTCTGAGGATTATTCTGGCAGCCGTGACCGTCCCCACCTGCACCACGGTGTTTTGGTGTTTACTGTTGGATCCCCCAGTAAACATGGGTATCTCAGCTCTTTCTTAGTAAAATCTGTCGTTCCCTGCCTGCTGTGCATCACTCTCCGTCCTCCTGTCGCATTAAATGTTGAAGTTTCTGGTTGGTAGACTCAGCGCTACGTACCAGGGGCATCCTCAGCACCAGGTGCCCGGTGGTTTGGGACCTCTGGGCCGTCGAGCTGTCGGGCTTCACCTCGGCGGGAAGAACCACCTGAAATATCTGCAAAGTAAATTATTCAGAGGAGTAATTAGTGAGATTAATGCGGCGACCCGGCGCTGACGCTGTCCTCGTGTGTCAAATGACTTTAATCATTAGAAGATCTTTTTATAGGAAGGCAGTGAGAGGGACCAGAATAGCTCTGCAGCGGTAGGAAAACTAAAGAGCGTTCCTGTCGGAGCACAGAGAGAACTGGGAAGTAATTCCAGACTGGGAGGCTGGATTTAGTGGGATCTGAGCTGACAGCAGCAGGGGGAGAAGGAAACTCCACGGTGGCCTCCTCCTGCTCATCAGAAGGAGCTCACATTAAAGAGAGACTTTATGAAAGCCGGAGTTGATGCATCGCAGCATCAATCAACCCGCCCGTCCAATCAGGCTGATTCCTGGCATAAAACACGCACGCATAAATCCTGAGAGACGAGCCGTGGCATTCAGGACTCCCACCTGCAGGAATCCTGGGCCGACGAGACGAAACGCTTCTTAGAGGATGAAAACAAACGCTCTCCATGCTTCTGATGATTTGATTAGGCTTACAGGTCACCGACGAGTGTTTGTGGGAGATTAAAATGTTGAGCAGGTTTCCTCGGAGCGGCTGGTTTAAAAGCTGCAGGAGGAGATGAGCTGTCCTCCGTCATAACGCAGCAGAGGCCGAGTAGGAGCACCAGACAAGAAACACGTGGCCGGATCCAGCAGCACACCGGCTGATGTAAAAGAAATTACATCTTTTTTTCATATTTAGTTTTGTTTTTTATTAAAGAGTTTTCAATGTGCCAGTCCAAAAGCCCAGAAGTAAAAAATCTTATTTTTATTATGATTTCTGGCTTCCTACTTCTCCCAGCACTGCTTTAGGCAGAAGCTCGTGTGTGAATTTTATTTGCAGTAAATTAAAATAACATATAAAAAAGGAGGTAATTTTTTTAGAAAGAACAAAGCTTTGGTCAAAGTAGTGACAACATGTAGCTCTGTCAGACTTTCCAGCAGAAACACGGCACAAAAAGTGGGACTTTACGCCCTTAAAGCAGCGTTTACAGGTTTGACACACAGTTCAAGTAAAAAACGTTGGGAGCCTAAAGCCCAGTCCCAATACTCGCACTACGCCCCTCTAGGAAGTGTGCACATAAAGTGTGCAAAATTGGAGAATTGGGACAGTAGGGGTTATGTACAGACTTGTGCCTCTGCTTCTGCTTTATTTTTATGTAAAATATAGACTGACGACTGTTTTGGGTTTAATTCAAGCTCAATTTTTTGTTTCTAAACAGAAACTCATGGTGACATAATAAAAAGATTAGAAAATATAGTTTAAACATAAATGTAGTTTTCTTCTTGTGACTCTCAGCCATGGTCAAAGTCCACGGTGAGAGCAGCGGAGCTACAATGAACGGCTAACACCGATGCTAACCGCTAAGCTAACCGCTAAGCTAACAGGATACATAAACGCTAGAAGTGCGCATGCGCAGCCGCAGGCGGAAACTGAGAAGGAAGGAGTACGGACACTGGTGTTATGTGAACGCGTCACACTGATGGCATA
Source organism: Fundulus heteroclitus (assembly GCF_011125445.2). Lineage (NCBI taxonomy): Eukaryota > Metazoa > Chordata > Actinopteri > Cyprinodontiformes > Fundulidae > Fundulus > Fundulus heteroclitus. The sequence goes on along the minus strand of NW_023396835.1, from coordinate 938,159 downwards.
TGGGACAACCAATAGATAACTTAAGGAGGTGAGAGCAGGAATGAAACTCTGACCAATCACTGCCATTCGGACCAAACGGCAGTGATTGGTCAGAGTTTTTACAGGCCTGCAGCTCCACAGAGGTTGTTTTATTTAACCTCCTTTTTCTGAATACATAATATATTTACTGGAAGGATGATTTTACCCAGTATAACAAAAAGTGTTTCTGAACAGGATCACCAACTATAGCTTTAAGTGGTTATTGGGAAGTATTAATAGAATATACCTACAAAAAGTTTTGTTTTATTTCAAGATGTCTTAATGCAGCTTTTCTATTGAGCCTCCAGGGGTCGGCCGCTGATCATTTAACAGGAAATAATACAGCAAAGACATATTTTTTGGAGACATGTTTGATGGACTAAACTGACTGGGCAGGTCTAGCCCCCCCACACTCACTTTGATGGCACAGGCTGGCAGATCAAAACAAATCCATCGTGCTGAAACACTTAAAGCACATTTTAGCTGAACTGTGGTACTTTTGGTTAATCTGTGGAAAGAAAACTGAATTTGGACGAAGGACAATCAAATAGAAAATTATGTAAATGAAAAACTTGAGGGATTTCTCCAGTCAGAACTTCTTTTTTCACTCACACAGAATAAAAGGAGCTGCTTTAAATCATGGTTTGTCTTTAAGCACCACAGCGAACCCTGAATCAGCACCAACAGGCCTCGTTAATAATAATTAACGAGTCCAGCTGCAGGAAATCTGGAGTACTGCTTTTGTTTCAGAGTCGTCTTTCCCTTTCCCCCGTTTACCTTTCCTTTGACGCTGACTCTGGCGTACGTGGGCTGAACGTCCACATCCATCAGGGAGGTGTCCATGTGTCTGTCGGAGGAGAAGGTTCGGCTCAGGTTACCCTGAAGTGAATAAAGATCCTGTTTCCAAACTGAGCTCCTCAGTGAATTAATCAGATTTATTACTGAAACAGCTATAAAAGACAAACAAACACTCTGCTGAATATCCAGCAGTTGGAGTTAAAAGCCTTCACTGTTATAGTTTCTATCTGGAATTATTTTAATGTTTTGGCTTTTATTGTTTCATATATCCTAACTGAGACATTCTCTTTTATTGGTTACTGTTTTTACCGTTTCATTATCTCATTTCATCTGTGAGGCATCGTGGTCACTCTATTGTGTTTAATAGTGCTACAGAAATAAAGATTGACCAATTACCTGTATAAATCTCTTCATTAATATCATTACCATGGGCACTGCAGACCAGGAGTTTGTATACAGGATCAAATTGGTATAAAACAGATCAGAGCTTAATTTATTTACTTTGCAGCCAAATAAATACGATAAAGAGTCAGAAACATTTTTACTGTAATTATAACGGTTTCTCTTCCTTTGCCTGGTGAATGTACGTATTACAAACTGTGGTTTGTTTTTTTTTACTTTTCTACTCGTGTTGTTGGTTTTTGACTCCTATCTGACAGCGATTAAAACAATTCATTAACTTATATCCAGCAGCGGTCTGCTCATATCAACCTAAAGGTCTACATTGTGCACATGTGATGTGTAACAATGACAGCAAAGTCTGATCATGCAAGAAATCCAGAACTCATTCTGGGTTTTAAAGGTGCAGAGGGAGTTTTAAAGTTGAATATGATTTATTTTCTTCTACACTCTTAACAATTGCTTGACGTGTAAATTGAATTTTCTCTATTTGCTGCGGTTGCCTCTATAGGCTCCATTTGTCAGTTCATGAGTGAGAGATTTGGGTCGTTTTCTCTGCGCGCTCTTGTTCACTCGGCTACTTTGTTGAATCTCCGCCGCCATTGATGCATCAACGAGAAAAGACGGGCTAAATTCAACATTTATAACTTTCTTACCTCAGAAGGCATTAGGCCTCTAAACCAAAGAGCCATTTACCCCGTTTACTCTAACCCTTTTTAACCGTGCTGAGACCAGTCTGAGCTCGGTAAGTGAGATAAATATTGAGAGTAAACGCAAACTGAACTGAACCGTGCCAGACACAACTGGACCGCACTAAATCTAGACCAGTTCCATGCGTGGGCTCGGCCCGGTTTTTCTATGGCTCGGTTCTCAGATAACAAAGAGAGCATGAGCAGACCGCGTCATCTCCTAACAGCCAGCTGACATTTCAGACATTCATAATAATACTAGCTTCTTTACCGTGACACACGGTTTCCAGTGATGATTCTGCTTAGCAGTGTGATGAACCTCAGCGTCTGTTGTTGTTTCCTGCGTCTGTAAATCCTGATTAGACATTCATTTGTCTTATCCACGTCCCAAAAGTCGACTCTGTCAAGTAAATTAACTAAAAGTTGCCGTTTTCGCCTGACTCTCCGCAAACAACGAAATCTAACCAAAAATAACTTCCTGAATGTTACGGGCGCCGCCATTTTTATTTGCTTGATTCCCTCCTTCAAACCCAGAGAGCTGTAGTACCGCAGATCGTCACTAGGAGGCGAGGAACCGTGCTAGCGTGATGTGTAAACGGTCGTCAGGACCAACCTCGGCTTGGTTAACTGAACCAAGCTCGGCATGGATCGGTTTAACAAAGGTAGAGTAAATGGAGCCGTACAGTCGCAGCAGCAGATTGTCTCCCGTGAACAGCACTGGTGTCATTTCAACTTGTCCCCAGAGGGGGCGACGTCTGCAAAATCCTGAACTTAAAGGTATACTATGCAACCGGGGTTGATTTTCCAGCGAGGCTCCCCCCAGAGGGCGAAAGTAAAAGTGCACTGTCATAAAGATGCTCAGCTGTTCTGGTTTCTCCGTCAAGCCAGGCGCGGTTGTTTTGAGCTTAGCAGACAGGCGAACGCAACGAAAAGTGGAAAAAAACGGCAGTACAAACAATGACTAACACAGTGAAGGTATGAACATCAAGCTTCCCGCAGTGCTATCTTGGCGAGGCGGCTGCCTCGCCAAGCCGCGGCCGCCGCCTCGCCAGTTTTATTATTATTATTATTATTATTATTATTATTATTATTATTATTTCATTTTTTATTTTTTTATGTTAGCGAGACGCTACCGCCACCGCCTCGCCAAGCCGCCGCCGCCGCCGCCTCGCCGCGGCTGCCGCGGTAGCTTCTCGCTAACATAAAAAAATATATAATAATAATAATAATAACAATAATAATAATAATAATAATAAAAAACTCGATATGCTTGCATGTTTATTTGACGTTAACACGCGGTTCTTTGTTGTTGCTTTCGCGCGTGCATATAGTGAATGGCAGGGCAAAAACACATGGAGTTCTCCCCGTAAAGCGAGACTTCTGTGAGTGCGGGCTGTGGTATTTCCCCCACAGACCAGCAGGGCGGCCGAGAAAACCTTTGTTCGACCTGAAATGACTCATTTAATCATCCAAATCGGTATGGAACACATTAATTAACTGAAAAATGTTGCATAGTATGCCTTTAAGCTGTGCTCCTTTAGGAAAATTGAGGCGCGCTGCTCAATATATGGCGATATTGATTTTAAGCCATATCAGCCAGCCCTGACCCTGGACTATGAAAACCTTCCTGGTTTCAGTCTCAGCTCCTAAACCAGGTAGAATAATCGTAACTTAAAATCTAATCCGGCATCGGCGCTGACCGACTCCTCCGTCTCTCCCAACCAGATCTCCCCTCCTCCGGGTTGTTTCTATACTATAGAAAATATAAAAAAAAGATTTAAAGAAATGTATATAAACTGATGCGTGAAGCTGGCTCACCTGTAAACAGCCAGGTCCAACACAACAGCGTTGTTCTCCTCGTCCTCAGTCAGAGTAAAGGCCAGCCTGGAGAACACAGACAGCTTCAGACACCAAGCTGACCGTCAGATTCAAACATCAGAAATAACCAGAATCACAGAAACACCTGAATCATAACGGGCCTTTAAATAGGACGGCAGAATCACAGTGAGATAGAAACACTGACTGTTACTAACGTCATACGTGAATCTGTGAAACGTTATTCACCTTATTTCCACATTTCTACAGTTTTTCTCCCAACTAGCCTTAATATCAGATAAAGATAACCCGAGTAAAAACCAGCGGTGTGTCTCTCACTTGGGCTCGTTGACGTTCATCACTCGTCCATCAGCAGTGATCAGAGTCCTCGGGGTCTTGGTCTTCTTCTCCGTCTCCCTGCAGAGAAACAGGAAAGCTCAGGGCCAGCTGCAGAGTTACGACTGAACGGGGAGAGAGAAAAGGACAAACTCCATCATAACGGAGGCCAAGCAGTGATGGGGGGGGGGGGGGGGGGGGGGGCACCTTCTGGCGTTTTGATCACTGCAGCATTCCTCAGCCTGTGGCACATCTACACAATCAGCCTCTCAAACCTTCAGAAGTGACTTAATAGAATAAAAACGAGTAAATATATAATATATATATATAATCCTCATTAATACCTGAAATGATGATGCATCAGTGGTTTAATGATTCCCCGACTCAGGGAGAAAGATCTGACCCTACAGTCACATCCAGGCTGAAGGCTCCAGAGATAGACTTAGACAAACTTTATTGTCATTTTCTATGCAGATGAAGTTGTAAGTTCATGTTTGTGGCGTGAAGTCCACAATGTGAGAAACTGCATCTGAAAGAAGGAGTTCCTCCATTTCCTCCTGTTGAGAAGAAATAAGCTCAAAGACGGTGAATCTGGTCATCAGCGAGCAGGGAGGTGAGATTGTTGGGAAATGGAAGAAAGGGTAAAAACATCCTTTCAGTCTGGAGCTCCATGAAAGATCTGCTCCTGGATGATGGTGGACAGCGATGGGAACGCTGAGCGATCGGCCCAGAGCCACGTGAGAGAAGCTCGTTACTGATCTGAGTAACCAAGAACACCTCTGGTAACACGGGAGACTGGACTAGACAGAAATCCTGCAGCCACCTGGGGCTGAGGACGGATTTACAGAACATCTAAATGATTCAGAAGTTCAGAGAAACTCCCTCAGTCACACGGGACCAAGATCACGTTGGTTTAACTTTACTCATGGTGGGATGAGAAAGCTGGAGAGCAAAACAAACAGGTAAGCCTGGAGGATTTTAATTCAATTCAATTTTATTTATATAGCGCCAATTCATGAAACATGTCATCTCAAGGCACTTTACAAAGTCAAGTTCAATCATATTATACAGATTGGGTCAGATTATACAGATTGGTCAAAAATGTCCTATATAAGGAAACCAGTTGATTGCATCAAAGTCCCGACAAGCAGCATTCACTCCTGGGGAACCGTAGAGCCACAGGAAGAGTCATCTGCATTGTCCATGGCTTTGCTGCAATCCCTCATACTGAGCAAGCATGAAGCGACAGTGGGAAGAAAAACCACCCATTAACGGGAAGGAAAAACCTCCGGCAGAACCGGGCTCAGTATGAACGGTCATCTGCCTCGACCGACTGGGGTTACAGAAGACAGAACAGAGACACAACAAGAGAAACAAAAAGCACAGAAGCACACATTGATCTAGTAATCTGTTCTACATTAGATGGTAGTAGCGGGTGAGCCGTCTTCTCTGGATGATGTCACAGTTAACAGAACGCCAGACCAGGTGTACCTACTATGAAGAAAAAGAGAGAGAGCAAAAAGTTAAAAGCTGAAATGACGACAGTCATTTCAATGTAATACAATGCAAAACTGGAGAACAGTAGAAATCAGTAGAGTGAGAAATTGGCCGATCTCCATTCTGCAGGAACCAGGCAGAGGCATATGAAGCTTTCAGGTATGAACATCTCCTGTGTGATGTCTCTCCAGCAGGTTCTGGGTTCTAGGTTCAGTCGATTACACACAAATCCATTTCTGACTTTCTGAAGTTCTGTTTTCGGCTGATTTCGCTGCATTAAAAATTAAAAAAGTGGCCGTTAGCTTGTTTCTAAGTAAGCAGGTGGATAACAGCAGCATTCGCAGCTCTGAACGTTTAATCAACTGAAGCAGGACATCTGGAGGTTAAAGCGTTACACAGCTCCTCGCTCCTTTAGCCGCATGAAGCTGCAGTGAAACACGCTCTCCACTGTTAGCGCCGCCGTGCAGCAGATGGCCGTCTGAGGCAGGCGGGGGAGGCGGGGTTGGGGGGGGGGGGGGGGGGGGGGGGTGTTTTCAGCGCTCTTAGGCGGGTCGGCCGGCCCGACCTCTGGCGCTGAGGAGCCTTCAGTCTGCTGGACTCCCAGGTGTTGAGTTCAGGTTTGTGCCAGAGCCGCGGGCTGCAGGGACCAAGAACCACCGGCAGGTTGGCAGATATACACTGAAAAAACTCTCTTCCTGTTATTCAGATGTTTGATTTCTTCATGTCTCGCACCTGCACTGCAAAAACGGAACTTAAAATAAGTAAAATGTTCTTAAAATTAGTGTATTTGTCCTTGATTTGAGCAGGTAATTTTCCAATGGAACAAGATTTTTGCACTTAAAATAGGAACAACTCATCTCCATCATCTTATTTCAAGTGCAGGATGTCTATTAATCTTATTTTAGGGGTCAAAATCCTCATTTGATCGGCAAATAATCTTATTTACCTGCTCAAATCAAGGACAAAAACACTAACTTTAAGAACATTTTACTTATTTTTAGATTTTTGCAGTGTGATGGACAATTATGAATTAATTCTTCAGGTAAGAAAAATAAAGTGAAACATTTCATGTCTATTTTTTTATATTAATAAGTCCAAATAACACAAATGATCGCTTATATGCAATATCTGGAAGTCTGATATTTCCGGTGCCAAGCATTCAATCTCTTTTTGGATTTTGAAGAATCTAACTAAACTTTTGAAACTTTCTATGGTGTCTAAAAGTGCAAAACACAAAGAAGATTCTTCTTTATCAGCCTGAACGGCCAATTAGAGGAAACCCGGTGTGTGAACGAATCCTGCCGGTTGCAAACGCTGTAACTGGGCTGCAGGTGGAGCAGGTTTCAAACCTCAGCTGTTAAATACGATCAGACTGATTCCAGAACAAATGAGCAGCCTCGTCTTCGTCTAAGTGTCTCTCCTCCGCCTGCCGGTGACACCGTGCCTCTGTAGCTCGTCTTCTCCGCGGGGCGTGAAGAGCCGGCCGGGTCATGCAGACATCAGAGCTGACAGCTCTCTGCTGGCCTGAGGTGAGGATGATCTCCTCAGACAGTTCTCAGTCTGAACTCAGTCTGCAGAGAAGACTGAGTCTGGTGGCTGAAGTATAAAACGTCATTTCTGTCATGAGCCCAGAACGACGAGCCTGGACGTCAGGACCGGCATCGGCATGGAAAGCTTGGTGATTTATGAAGCACCTTAAGAAAGGGGCTATCTCGTCTATATTCACTACAAAAATAGAACTAAAACTAAGAAAAACTTTCTTGAAATTCAAGTATTTTTCCTTGATTTGAGCAAGTCAATAAGATTATTTGCCAATGGAATAAGATTTTTGCACTTAAAATAGGAACAATTCATCTCTACCATCTTAATTCAAGTGCAGGAAATCTAATTATCTTATTTCAGGGGTAAAAATACTTATTCCATTTGCAGATAATCTTATTTACCTGCTCAAACCAAGGACAAATACATTCATTTCAAGAAAATGTTACGTATTTTTTGTTCTCTTTTTGCAGTGTTAGTGTTGCACCGATGCCATTTTTTGGCCCCGATACCTGGCTGTGCAGTATTGGCCGATACCATCTGTTTGAAATTGATGTGTGTGTATGTATGAAGAACTGCATACTACTGAGGGTAGTAGAACTTTTTTATTGCCTACCTGGAATGGGTGAAAATAGTTTAATAAACTTTTGGCTCTCAAAGGCCAAAATAGTGCAACATTCGTGAAATTATAACATGTATAATAGTAGTGCAACAGTAAGACAGTAAAATTACATTAATGATTGAATAATCTCTTTTAAACCCTGAGTTTTGGCTCTCAAATGCCAAAATAGTGCAACTTTCATGAACTTATACACTGCAAAAACGGATCTAAAAATGAGTAAAATTTTCTTAAAATGAGTGTATCTGTCCTTGATTTGAGCAGGTAAATAATATGATCTGCCAATGGAATAAGATTTTTGCACTTAAAATAGGAACAATTCATCTCCATCATCTTATTTCAAGTGCAGGATGTCTATTTGTTTTTTTTGGGGGGTCAAAATACTCATTCCATTGGCAGATAATCTTATTTACCTGCTCAAATCAAGGACAAAAACAAAAATTTTAAGAACATTTTTCTTGTTTTTAGATCCGTTTTGCAGTGTACACTGCAAAACGGATCTAAAAACAAGAAAAATGTTCTTAAAGTTAGAAGTTAGTCTATTTGTCCTCGATTTGAGCAGGTAAATAAGATTATCTGCCAATGCAATTAGTATAATTACCCCTAAAATAAGATAATCAGACATCCTGCACTTGAAATAAGATGATGGAGATGAATTGTTCCTATTATAAGTACAAAAATCTTATTCCATTGGCAAATAGTATTATTTACCTGCTCAAATCAAGGACAAATACACTTATTTTAAGAAAATGTAACTTATTTTTAGGTCCATTTTTGCAGTGTATAACATGTATAATAGTAGTCGGGAGAGAGAAGGCTGCGTTCAAGTGACATACAAACATCAAAATGGTATCGGTGCCTTATTTGTTGGTACTCGCCGATACCGATACCACCATTTTAGTGCTGGATCGGGGCCCAGTCCCATACTGGTATCGGTATCGGTGCAACACTAGTCTATATGATGGAAATGTTTTGAGAAGGAGGCTAGTTACTGCAGGATGAACAGGTTCTGTGGCAGCAAATCAAACCCAATCCACCACCGTCCACCACTTCTTCTCCAAACATGTTGCTGTTTATATTCTCCTTTTCTGACTGCCCTACCATTAACTTTAACCTTCAGCTTGCTAACTGAGGCGTGTAGCGTCTGATATGGAGTTCTTGTGTTTCTGTAGCTCAGGATGTGACTGTGGGCTAAACCTGCTGCTGGCAGCTGTCTGAAACCTTCTCCAGCAGAGAATAATCTCTCTGTCTGTGCAGTTGTGGTGAAAGCACCTTTTCACCCGTCCCAGAGTGACGGGCAGCTATAGTTGCTTCACTAAGGCCGCTCTGCTGGAACACGGCGGATCCTGTCAACCATCCAGGGAAACGTTTAGAATCGCTGCTAAACCAGCATGTTTTCCAGCAGGTGACCAGACGTTCTCCTTCTCGTACTCCCAGAATAGAGAGGACGACGCCTCAGAGAAACCTTCCATGCTAATCTCCACCTCAATTAGCTGCAGCCATTAATCAGGCTGTCGGTTCCTCTGACCTTAAAGCTTCTCTGCGTTTTCACTCTCAGCGCTACAAACTTCTCCTGGTCGACCTGATTGTGGAAACAACCACAGAGCAGGAAATTCATCTTTCCTCACAGTCCCGTGACGCCACGAACGCTTCCATTGGGTCTTTCTACTCTGACCGGCATACAAGGAAGATGACTTTAGAGCGCCAACCCAACTTTTTATCTGTGTGGCTTATGAAGTAGACGTGTCCCCTTGACATTTGATATTAGTAAAATTCACCCAGAGCGTTTGTTTAATGAAAGAATCCATTCCACTTGTCTCAAAAGCTCCATCTACACTACCCTTGTTAAACCGATCCATGCCGAGTTCAGACCGAGCTTGGATCAGTTAACCGTGCCGAGCTTGGTTCTGACGACCGTTTACATCGCGCTATCACGGTTCCTCGCCTCCTAGTGATGATCTGCGGTACTACAGCTCTCTAGGATTGAAGGAGGAACTCAAGGAAATAAAAATGGCGGCCCCCGTAACATTCAGGAAGTTATGCTTGGTTAAATTGCTTTTTGTGTAGAGTCAGGCGAAGAAGGCAACATTTGGTGGATTTACTTGATGGAGTCGGCTTTTGAGACGTGGATAAGACAAACGAACGTCTAATCAGGATTTACAGAAGCAGGAAACAACGACAGACACTGAGGTTCATTACACTGCTAAGCAAAATCATCACTGGAAACCGTGTGGCACGATAGGGAAGCTAGTATTATTATGGATGTCTGAAACCATAAAACTAGTCAGCTGGCTGTAAGGAGATGACGCGTTCTGCTCGTGCGCTCTTTGTTATCTCAGGACCAAGCTACTGAAAAACCGGGCCGAGCCCACCTATTGAACTGGTCTAGATTTAGCGCGGTTCGGTTTTGTCTGGCACGGTTCAGTTCAGTTGCGTTCCATTTACACTCGATAGTTATCTCAGTTACCGAGCTCGGACTGTTCTCGGCATTAAAAAAAGGGTCGTGTGTAAACGGGGCAATAGGAGGATAGTCACACCAGTCCCTCGAGCTTAAATGACCGAGTAAATAATCTAAAAACCAGAGGAGGTAACGTCGGTCCCACTGACACCTCACAACGCCCAGCTTTGGCTAAAACCTTATTGTTTTAATAATTAGCCTCAGGCCGTGTTAAACTACTGCTTAACTCAACAATGTAAATCTAGGCTGATATGGATCGGCCATGTTGGAAGTTTTCTGTAAAGTGAGTTTGGGTAAATCGTTTCATGGGGGACTGAATGAGGCGTGACGGCGCGTCGCTTGTTGTCATGAGCAGACAGACTCACTGAATCAGAAAGAAATCACTGTTGTTGGTTATCAGAATCGCTCCTGTTCATTGGGTGAAGCTGTTAATATTCTTACTTCTAAACATGCAGCTGAGTGTCATCACTGCTGAGCACAATGGCCTGTTGTGTTACTAACAAACCTGAATCAATCCACCAAATAAATGTAAGATGCTGTGAGCAGTGAGCGTAAAAAAAGGACGTTGCATGTGTGGACTAATTGACCGAGGAATCTGTCTCTAAAATAGAAATTTTCCTAAAAGTAAATAATAAATAATAAATAGTAGTGCTGGACGATAATTCAATAACAATATATATTGATCGATAGATGTATATCGCTGATAGAAAAAAAAAGGTCAATAAAAAGTTCAATAGAACAGTTTTTCCTTCCTTTTGCATTCATGTAGGTTAATATTACATCATTACATCCTCTCAACCAATCACAACGCAGACCTAGGAACCAAGCTCCGCCCCTTCAAAGAGTTCAGAGAGCACACTTTCTTTTTAATTTTTTTAATACTTGCATTTTGACAAAAAGTTGGTTAATTAAAGAATTGAGTTTGAATTCAGTGTCTGTGTCTGAATCTAAATATAAGACATTGAGCAACAGCATAAAATGTCCAGGGCTGCAAATAAAATACATGTTTTTAATTTGTTGATAATTATCGATATCGATCAACATGATTTCTATTTTATCCATATGCTTTCTTTTCTATATCGTCCAGCCCAAATAAATAGTAAATAAATGATTTACTGTAGATATAAATCTATGTTAGAATACACCAGAATGGAGAAAATGGCTT